>NC_061517.1:2497500-2592500 GCF_022379125.1 Scophthalmus maximus | reverse complement strand
TGAAGGTATTCATGGAATATGGGTCAAGCGACGCACACGCACACGCACGCACACACGCACACACACACACACACACACACACACACACGAGAAACTTCACAGGGACGATAAAGGATAGATTTGTTCATTTTTGTGCAAAGCTAATAAAACCAACGTTGTTCTCGAGACACTAAGTTTCTGTTTAAATATTAAAATGTTTTATTACATCATAAATATCTGTCAACTTTCTAAAAGCTGATGTGAGTTGTGTCGTCACGTGGACGATCCTCGTGTTGATGGTGTTTGTCTCGTTGTGTTCAGGGTGAGTCTGGACCTGCCGGACCTCCAGGTTCTCCTGTAAGTTCCTCACACACTGTACAGTGCTCACACACACATCACACACACCTACCGTACGACCTCCGCGTCGCTACGGAGACACATCAGTCTCAAGATGATCACAGCTGTCCACACGCAATTTGACAATCTGCAAATAAATTACAAAGAATGTCACAGATGTTTGAAACGGAAGCCGTTTGATAGCGAAACATTACTTCATCCGTGAAGTCCGAGTTCAAAACCTGCATGTAAAATATTTGTTAAACAGTTTTTTGTACTTGTGTGGATTTTGAACACACATTTTGAACCACTTCGATCAGGCAGCTACATTTGTCCCGACTGTGTTAAAGTACGGATGATGAATATTCAGATTATAGTTTATATATATATATATATATATATATATATATATATATATATATATATATATAAAGATTATAGATCATAGTGTGATTCACCACTAGCGACAAACGTTCACCGTGGATTTTTTTTTTACGTCACATGGTCGATTCTGATGTTGTGAGTTATGTGAGTGTGAGACTTCATCTTCCCTCCTGTGTCTTCCGTAGGGCAGAGGGAGATCAGGAGCTGCAGTGAGTATCCACCTTTTTATGTCCCACTTCATTAATGCTTGAGGCTCAGACCTCCACACACACACACACACACAGACACACACACACACACGGTGTCCTTTTGTTTTTCCAGGGACTTCCTGGAACCAACGGGCTGCCGGGCGGAGTCGGACCCCAGGGTCCAGCGGTGAGTGTCCCGTCAGATCAGACTCCTGTCGTCCTTATCCGGGAGAAATTCAGAATCACGCTCCTGTTATTGTTAATGTTTGACTCATAAAACTCGTGTCAGCTCATCGTCCGCTCCATTTATTCGTGAGGTGAAACTGTTGAACCTCGGTATTCTGAAACACGCCCCCACCTCCTCCACTGCAGCAGGACAGTTGTCAGGAAACGGGGGAAATCTGATGATGAGATTATTCTCTAAAAATCTCCTCAGTGACGTTTAGAATCTGAAGATGTGTCTTGTGTCTGGTCCTCAGGGTGCTGAGGGTCAGTCAGGACTTCCTGGACCTCCGGGCCCCGACGGGCCTCCAGTAAGTGCAGTCATCGTTATATACTTGATATAAAGTACAAATATAGTCATATATATATATATATACTGTATATGAGTGTGTGTCTTGTTGAATGGAGGGAAGGGAACGCTGTGATTTCTGATTTCCCCCTCAGGGTCTTCCTGGTACTCTCCATGACCTCAGCGGCGACCTCCTGGTAAGATATGTAACTCATGCACCCGGTGAAAGCAGCGTAAATGTAGTTATCATGTAATCTGGATTACGTAATCAGATTTAAAAAAAAATAAGTAACTATAATCAGACCAGATTCCAAAAAAAAGTGTAATTAGATTATAGTATCATTGTCAAGGTGTCAGGGATTACGGAATTACAATTTGATGATGTCTTCAAAATATGGCAATTTTAAAATCACAATTTAAAAAAATGACTGTATACATTTCTCAATAGTATATTATCTAATTTCACTGTTTTGTTAATGTTTTATTTCATTTTTCTATGATTTATAGATAATCAAAATGCTTTTTTGTTTGGTTTGTAAACTTGTGCATGTGCTATATGAATTTTATTTGTGTTTTTTGTAATTTGTGGAACTCCAAATTTTGTGTTTGCGTCCGATTTCTTGGTATAAGGTGAAATATTTTCAATGTTAGATTTTGTTTTTGTAAACCAAAAGTAATCGGATTAGATTACATTATGTTTTTGTAATCCAATGGATTACGTTACTGATTGACGAAAATGTCTATGCGATATGTCATCAGTACCTGACTCAGTGCTCTGCCTCTCTCCTCTGCAGTGTCCGGCCATCTGCCCCCCTGGTCCCTCCGGTCCTCCTGGGATGCCAGGCTTCAAGGTAATATATATATAATATATAATATGCATATTATATAATCTGCTGAATGTGGAATATAAACAGTGCACGTGATGTGTGTGTTTGTGCTCATGCAGGGTCACACAGGACATAAAGGAGACAAAGGAGAGCCTGGGAAAGATGGGGAGAAGGTGATTTTTGCATATTATAAATAAAATGGCTCATGATTTATCGTTTCGATGCCATGTTAACTGGTCTGCTCGGTCTCCAGGGTGACGGCGGTCCACCCGGTCCTCCAGGTCTTCCCGGCACCGTGGGTCTGCAGGTGAGTCGCGTACAGATCATTCGGGCAATTTGAGGAGTTCTGAAATATGTTGCGTGTCTCACGAGGCTCTCACGTGGCGTTTTCAGGGCCCACGTGGTCTGAGAGGTTTACAGGGACCGATGGGATCTGTCGGAGACAGAGTAAGCATCCTATTTTATTTACCTTCATCATTTCTTAACTGACATTTACAGACGTGTATGTTTCCTCTGACCTCGCTCCGTCTGTCTCCAGGGTCTGCCCGGCTTCAGGGGAAAGCACGGCATCGTCGGCATCATTGGAAAGACAGTGAGTCTCTCCCTGTCTCTTAAAAAGTCAAAAACCATCAAATTAAAAACCAGCGTTTGGTTTTAGTTTCCAGCTGGAAATCGCCGGCTGCTCCCATCAATGAATAGCTGTGTGTGTTCCATCTGATGTCTCCAGGGCGACGCCGGCGAAAAGGGACCACAGGGATTCAGAGGACCCAAAGGAGAAATTGTGAGTGAACGTTCTGTATTTATTAAATATATGTATATATATATATAAGATGTGTTAAATGACACGTGAACGTGTCTTTCCACAGGGTAAAATTGGTCCCAAAGGAGGTCCGGGGGGAGCGGGACCCAAAGGGGATCCGGTAAGTGCGTCACATGATACGATGATGTCACATTATTAATTCACGTCGGCTCTTCGCGTGTGAACCGTGCGTGACGTCTCCCGCAGGGCATCCCGGGCCGGGACGGCAAAGACGGAATGCCGGGGCTCGACGGTGAGAAGGTGAGTTGGCTCCGTCCCTCGTCCCGTGCGACGCCGACGACTCGGCCGTTTGCGATTTTCCACCGCTGCGGAAAGACCTGACGCCGTTTTGTGTTGACAGGGCGACGCTGGGCGACACGGAGTCGTCGGAGAGAAAGGACCCAACGGACTTCCTGTGAGTGTTGAGCGAGTCACTCATTACCTTTGATTTGTGGTGGGGGATGTGCGATCTTCTCCTGAAGGGGGACACTCGATTAGCATAACTGTGAAAGTTCAGAAACTTGCTCTCTGCCTTAACAAACCGATGAGAAGCTCGTTGTTGTGTGTTTTCTGTTCCAGGGTTTACAAGGAAAAGCCGGAGCGAAGGGATCGACAGGAGAAGTCGTGAGTATCCCAACAACCAAGCACAAGCAGACTTTGACTTGTATCTTCAGGTCAGGAGAGAATAAAAACTGAGGAAAACCTTTGACCTGGACGACTGAGGGCGCTTCCGCTCCTGCACCTTGTTTGGTCCAGGACCTTCGGACCTAAACTGAAAAAAACAACAGTTTTGGTCCGGACCAGAATTGCAGGTGTGAACGGTTCCTCGGGCCTCGGATCAAACTGAACCACGGCTCGGTTCGTTTGCAGTGTGAGAGACTTGTTCCGACGGAACAATAAAAAGTCCATTTTTAAAAAAACGCATATAAATGCCGAGAGAGAGAGAGAGGATGTGAGAGGACGGCAAAGCAGAACCGGTAAAGGCTTCCCGCCAAAACAGCGGACGTCAGACGCCCGTCTACAAACCAATCAGAGTCAAGCCCATGTGGGTTTGTCACGTAAAAGTTCTTTAGTGCCGCTCGACAACATGGCAGCGTGAAACCAAAGCGAAACAGATCTAAAGTAAAGAAAACACGAGCGTCGGTCCGGACTTTGTGTACAAACGCCCTCAGAATCTTCACAGGCACTTTTTTGTCTTTTCACACCAGGGTGATCCGGGGAAGACCGGGGAGACGGGACCCTCTGGAGAGCCAGGTATTCCTGTATGTATCTGATGGGATTTCTGTTTTACAGCCGCTCTGACATTTACCCACGTCAAACTTTGAACAATCGTTGTTTTACAAACCTTTCTGACGCGATCTTTCCTCTTCCCCGCTTCAGGGCGACATCGGTGTCCCAGGAGAGAGGGGCATCGCCGGGCCCAGAGGAGTCGCCGTGAGTTCATCCATCTCTCATCAGGCATCTGTTACAGGATATTTATCCAAAAAAAAGATCTCGCATGAGACGTTGTGCTGCACAGCGTCTTTGACGGATGTGACAGTTTACAGATTCTAATAACCTGGTGTGGACATTTAAAAGCATAATGACTGATAAAGAAGAAAAAGGAATTCATATGAATCAAATATCACATAATATAAGTCATGAACAACCAGAAGTTCATTTTGTGTGCGGGTGCGTGTGTGCGTGCGTGCGTGTATGAGATCACATGACTAATTCTGTTTCCCACAGGGAGGAATCGGACCTGCAGGCAACATCGGGCCTCAGGGAGGGAAAGGCTTCCAGGTCAGGGGCATGACTTCACTAATCATCATCATCATCATCATCATCATGTATTTATTTTTAAATGTTTAACTGTGTGTGTGTGTGTGTGTGTGTGTGTGTGTGTGTGCCGTGGTGCTGCAGGGGGTGAGAGGGGGCCTGGGGGATCCGGGTCTGCCTGGACCCACAGGAATCCGTGGAGAGTTTGGTGAAAGGGTGAGTGTGACGCGTGTCCCCCGGACGTTTAATGTCACTCAGGATACAGCGATTATAATGAGAATACATTCTCACAGGTTATTAATGATTTATCTACCAGATGTTTTTAAAACAGCTTTGTTTGTAAAATAATTAGTCAATCACCAAAAATAAAAGACACTTTCACAAGTTCCAGTTCTACTGTAACGTCCTGAAATTAAAATACAATACATTCACTTTACTATCATACTACATATTGTGTTACATATATATTCTGTTATATTATTTTTCTTTCTCCTTGTGTTTAATTGCATATTTACATATTTATATATTTTCCTGATGTTTCTATTTTTGCCCACTGCTGCTGAGACATGGCACATGTCCCCATATTGGGACTAAAAATTATTCTCTTATTAAATAACTAAGAAAAAAAAAGACTCAGAACAATGAATCAATATTTGCAGAATAATTGTAAGTTAATCTCCTCAGCGACCAAGTGTTAAAGCTTTAGTCGTTTGAAGAATAGCAACGAAAAATTATCATTTTATTCAAACATGAAGCTTTACTGAATGTGTCACAGTCTCAGTACAGACTCAGTACAGACACAGATTCAGTACAGACACAGATGCAGTACAGACTCAGACTCAGTTCAGACTCAGTCTCAGTTCAGACTCAGACTCAGTTCAGACTCAGACTCAGTTCAGACTCAGTCTCAGTACAGACTCAGACGCAGTACAGACTCAGACTCAGTACAGACTCAGACTCAGTATAGACTCAGTCTCAGTACAGACTCAGTCTCAGTACAGAGTCAGACTCAGACTCAGACTCAGTACAGACTCAGACTCAGTACAGACTCAGTCTCAGTACAGACTCAGTCTCAGTTCAGACTCAGTCTCAGTACAGACTCAGACTCAGACTCAGTTCAGACTCAGATTCAGTTCAGACTCAGACTCAGTACAGACTCAGTCTCAGTACAGACTCAGACTCAGTACAGACTCAGACTCAGACTCAGTACAGACTCAGACTCAGTACAGACTCAGACTCAGTTCAGACTCAGACTCAGTTCAGACTCAGACTCAGTTCAGACTCAGTCTCAGTACAGAGTCAGTCTCAGTTCAGACTCAGTCTCAGTACAGACTCAGACTCAGTACAGACTCAGACTCAGTATAGACTCAGACGCAGTACAGACTCAGACTCAGTATAGACTCAGTCTCAGTACAGACTCAGTCTCAGTACAGAGTCAGACTCAGACTCAGACTCAGACTCAGTACAGACTCAGACTCAGTACAGACTCAGTCTCAGTACAGACTCAGTCTCAGTTCAGACTCAGTCTCAGTACAGACTCAGACTCAGTACAGACTCAGACTCAGACTCAGTTCAGACTCAGACTCAGTTCAGACTCAGACTCAGTACAGACTCAGTCTCAGTACAGACTCAGACTCAGTACAGACTCAGACTCAGACTCAGTACAGACTCAGACTCAGTACAGACTCAGACTCAGTTCAGACTCAGACTCAGTTCAGACTCAGACTCAGTACAGACTCAGTCTCAGTACAGACTCAGACTCAGTACAGACTCAGACTCAGTACAGAGTCAGTCTCAGTTCAGACTCAGTCTCAGTACAGACTCAGACTCAGTACAGACTCAGACTCAGTTCAGACTCAGACTCAGTTCAGACTCAGACTCAGTTCAGACTCAGTCTCAGTACAGAGTCAGTCTCAGTTCAGACTCAGTCTCAGTACAGACTCAGACTCAGTACAGACTCAGACTCAGTACAGACTCAGACTCAGTTCAGACTCAGACTCAGTACAGACTCAGACTCAGTACAGACTCAGTCTCAGTTCAGACTCAGTCTCAGTACAGACTCAGACTCAGTTCAGACTCAGACTCAGTTCAGACTCAGACTCAGTTCAGACTCAGTCTCAGTACAGAGTCAGTCTCAGTTCAGACTCAGTCTCAGTACAGACTCAGACTCAGTACAGACTCAGACTCAGTACAGACTCAGACTCAGTACAGACTCAGACTCAGTACAGACTCAGTCTCAGTTCAGACTCAGTCTCAGTACAGACTCAGACTCAGTACAGACTCAGTCTCAGTACAGACTCAGACTCAGTACAGACTCAGACTCAGTTCAGACTCAGTCTCAGTTCAGACTCAGACTCAGACTCAGACTCAGACTCAGACTCAGACTCAGACTCAGACTCAGTACAGACTCAGACTCAGTACAGACTCAGACTCAGACTCAGTACAGACTCAGACTCAGTTCAGACTCAGTCTCAGTTCAGACTCAGACTCAGTACAGACTCAGACTCAGTTCAGACTCAGTCTCAGTTCAGACTCAGACTCAGACTCAGACTCAGACTCAGTACAGACTCAGTCTCAGTTCAGACTCAGACTCAGTACAGACTCAGTCTCAGTTCAGACTCAGACTCAGTTCAGACTCAGACTCAGTACAGACTCAGTCTCAGTACAGACTCAGACTCAGTTCAGACTCAGTCTCAGTTCAGACTCAGTCTCAGTACAGACTCAGACTCAGTACAGACTCAGTACAGTCTCAGTACAGACTCAGACTCAGTACAGACTCAGACTCAGTACAGACTCAGTCTCAGTTCAGACTCAGACTCAGTTCAGACTCAGACTCAGTACAGACTCAGTCTCAGTTCAGACTCAGACTCAGTTCAGACTCAGTCTCAGTTCAGACTCAGTCTCAGTACAGACTCAGACTCAGTACAGACTCAGTACAGTCTCAGTACAGACTCAGTACAGACTCAGTCTCAGTACAGACTCAGACTCAGTACAGACTCAGACTCAGACTAAGTTCAGACTCAGTCTCAGTACAGACTCAGACTCAGACTCAGTACAGACTCAGACTCAGTACAGACTCAGTCTCAGTACAGACTCAGACTCAGACTCAGTACAGACTCAGACTCAGTACAGACTCAGTCTCAGTACAGACTCAGTCTCAGTACAGACTCAGACTCAGTACAGACTCAGACTCAGACTCAGTTCAGACTCAGACTCAGTACAGACTCAGACTCAGTACAGACTCAGTCTCAGTACAGACTCAGTCTCAGTACAGACTCAGACTCAGACTCAGTACAGACTCAGACTCAGTACAGACTCAGTCTCAGTACAGACTCAGTCTCAGTACAGACTCAGACTCAGACTCAGACTCAGTTCAGACTCAGACTCAGTACAGACTCAGTCTCAGTACAGACTCAGACGCAGTACAGACTCAGACTCAGACTCAGTACAGACTCAGACTCAGTACAGACTCAGTCTCAGTACAGACTCAGTCTCAGTACAGACTCAGACTCAGTACAGACTCAGACTCAGACTCAGTTCAGACTCAGACTCAGTACAGACTCAGTCTCAGTACAGACTCAGACGCAGTACAGACTCAGTCTCAGTACAGACTCAGACGCAGTACAGACTCAGTCTCAGTACAGACTCAGACGCAGTACAGACTCAGACTCAGTACAGACTCAGACGCAGTACAGACTCAGACTCAGACTCAGACTCAGTTCAGACTCAGACTCAGTACAGACTCAGACGCAGTACAGACTCAGTCTAGACTCAGACTCAGTACAGACTCAGTCTAGACTCAGTCTCAGTACAGACTCAGTCTCAGTACAGACTCAGACTCAGTACAGACTCAGTCTCAGTACAGACTCAGACTCAGTACAGACTCAGACTCAGTATAGACTCAGTCTAAGTACAGACTCAGTCTCAGTACAGACTCAGTACAGACTCAGTCTCAGTACAGTCTCAGTACAGACTCAGTGGACTCAGACTCAGTCTCAATACAGACTCAGTACAGACTCATGTCAGTGTCCCTCCGTCCTGAGCAGCAGCTCGTCTTCTCCGACGGACGAGTAAAGTCAAAGTGCAACTCAAACACAAAGACGCCTCCTGTTCAGAATCTGACGACAGAACAAAGCTCGTCTTTATACCGACCAGGTTCCCCTCAAACTGCCCACCCTGCCTCCCCCATCCCCCCTCCCTCACCTCGCCTCCCCCATCCCCCCTCCCTCACCTCGCCTCCCCCATCCCCCCTCCCTCACCTCGCCTCCCCCATCCCACCTCCCTCACCTCACCTCTCCCACAGACCACCTCGCCTCCCCCATCCCCCCTCCCTCACCTCGCCTCCCCCATCCCACCTCCCTCACCTCACCTCTCCCACAGACCACCTCGCCTCCCCCCATCCCCCCTCCCTCACCTCGCCTCTCCCCATCCCCTAACCCCCCCTCTCCCACAGACCACCTCCATCGCTCTCATTCATCCTCTTCCTCTCTCCCTCTTCGTCCCTTCCTCTCCAGGGTCCGGTCGGAGCTTCTGGAGCCAAAGGAGACATGGTAAATACATATTTTGTAGGGTTCAAAGTTCAAGCTGCTTGACACACAACCTATTCGAAACTGAGATGTCGTGTTGTCTCTTCAGGGTGTGGCAGGAAGTGACGGTTTACCAGGAGAGAACGGAGAACCTGTGAGTCTGTTTCATTTTACGTCCTCAGTCTGAAGCCAAACTACAAATGATGTAGAAGTGATTCAGGCCTCGGCAGAGCTGATGACGACTTCTTATATTTATATCTGTCATAAAGTCTTTACACTGGTTGTTTGACGTGTTCATGAAGATCTTCATGATCTCATTCTGTAAACACGCAGGTGAAAAACTTTAGGTGAAGCAGCTTATAGTTTTTATATAACTGTTGAAATCTTCTTTTTAAATCTGTTTTTTGATTAGAAAACTTTACAGCCAATTTAATCATTTAATCTGGTTTATGTCCAAAAGTATGTAGATTTCTTTTTCTTGTTCATGTATTTGACTGTTTTTGTTATTCCTACATTTCTGTTTATTCGTGTCATCAGCTTTACTGAGTTGCTCTAACCTGGAAGAAAGGTGCCATATTAATAAAGTTAGATTTATTAATGGATTGATTGTTATGTAACATCCTGTTATTTCAAATCAAACTAAAATGATCATGATTTATGTTTTCAGGGTCACTTTGGACCAGTTGGACAGAAAGGAGAGGTGAGATGCATCCTCGGTTTCATATCATTTTTCTTTTTTTATCAGATGTGAGATTAATTCACTTCCTCCTTCTGACTCCACCGTTCATTTTACTTTCCGCAAAATATCCAGCAGTTTATCTTCCTCATGTTCATCCATAACTTGTATCTAATTTAACATTTATCCATTACTACAAACAGATTATGTCAATGCTTTTTATATTTCTTTAAAGTAAATATTTTCATAAATGATCCATTATTTCTATTTTTGGTTTCAACTTGCTTGATCACTAGTTTTCACTCAAATCAATGTTCAGGTGTTGTCACTGACTAACATTTTCCTTGATTCAATTTTTAGTTTTTGTAATATTTCAAATGAGTTCAGCTGCTCCACGAATCTTTCTACGTGTCACCAGGCAACGTTTGTCTATCAGAACAGTGAGGTGTGTGTGTGTGTGTGTGTGTGTGTGTGTGGGTGGGTGGAATCGTCTCTGCTCTGCTCAACATTACAAACTCTGAGCTGGTGCCCACGTCTCATGTGACGCAGCCTGACATTCCAGGTTTAATAGGATTAATTATTAGATATTTTAGGTTTGGAGGATTTCTGCTTCAGCTCTATTGGACCCGTTTGCCAATAGGTTTGTGGCGCTGATGAGCCTCAGTCTCATTTAATGTTCGTTGAGTTGTTATCCAGCAACAAGCCGCCGCCACACGAGTCCGCCCACGCTCCGTCTCCACAGACACGGTTCACTCTTGGCTTTGTCTGATCACATCAGAGGGTTGTGGGTGTTTTTTAGCTCCAGTCTGACAGTAATTTTACATGTTAGTGAAATTTGAATGAGTCATTCTCGTTGATAACAGTCCGGGAAACGTGGAGAACTGGGACCCAAGGGCGTGTCCGGTCCTCAGGGCGAGCTCGGAGCCAGGGGGCCTCTGGGAAAAATAGGGCTGATGGGCTTCCAGGGGGAACAGGGTCAGCCTGGAATCGCAGGAAAGAACGGTGTTCCTGTGAGTATTTTAATCTCTCACTGTAAAAAATAAAAAAGCTTCCGACCAACAGATGAATATTAAGTGTTAATAGTCTCCAATAAGCTGCATGATGAGGTTTCAAACTGTCTCCTCAGGGCAAACTGAGCAGCGAGCAGCACATCCGAGAGCTGTGCGGCTCCATGATCGATGGTGAGGAATCTTCATCGGCGTTCGACTGCTTTTCAGTTTTAAAGCGCCGCTGGAAGTTCAACCTCCTCGTGGTTTGTTTTTTTATCCCCTCAGATCAGATCGCGCAGCTGGCCGCTAACCTGCGAAGACCCCTGTCTCCCGGAATGGTGGGACGTCCGGGCCCCGCCGGCCGTGCTGGAAAACCGGGAGTCGCCGGCTCTATCGGGCATCCGGGAAGCCGCGGACCGCCGGGCTACCGAGGCCTGCCCGGAGAGCTGGGAGACCCTGGTACCAGAGGTATGGAAAATTAGATCAAAATGGAGTTTTTGAAATCAGCTGATCAGCTATTCAGTTGAACGGTGACATCATCTCCTTATTAAAAATGTACCTAATTATTAAAATTTAAAGTACAGAAGTGCAGAAGAGTGGCCCGTGAGTGATATATTATTATATATTGTTCATACTGATTAATTCATATTAATGCATTTCTAACTTTTAATATTTCATAATCAGGCAGTTGATATAGTGCAACGGTTCCCGGGCTAAGGGTAACGACCCCTCCAAGGACCCGAGGATAAATCTGAGGGGAGAAAAACTAAACCCATCTTTTGAACTTCAAATATTATTCTATAAAGTAATTTAAATCAAATTATCTTTAAAGTTTTGATGGGAAAAGGTAACAATAAGTGGAAATCTCAAATATGACAGGTGGCTCCTCTGGTTTAATCTTTACCAGCACATTGTATTTGAAATATTGTGGAGCAGAAGCATAAAGTACTACAACTGTAGTACTTTCTGACTGTACTTCGGGTAAAAAGCACCTGATTTAAAAATGTGTTTGTACAACAGGTGACGTCGGCGAAGCAGGTGACAAGGGATCGGTCGGTAAAGCCCTGGATGGGCCGACTGGAGACCAAGGACACCAAGGTACGAAACTTTGAGACTGCTTTTAGCAATGAAAAATGCTCTATAAATCAAATGTATTATTATTATTATTACTGTACTGTACATAGAGACCTGACTCATGGCGGTTGGTCATCATAATGTCCAGTAAGATAGTTAACGGCCTTGTTTCATATCAAAGTGTCGGTTCCAGGGGAGAGGGACACTTGCTGACGTTATGTTAATGTCTGTAAGCGTCACAGATTTGTCCTGAAACAGGGTTTTACCAACCAAAATCCCTCCCACAGGTCTTCCAGGAGTAGCTGGAATAGTCAAGGACGGACGTGATGGATCTGCAGGAGATCCGGGTGAGTCCGGCGAGTCGGGCAGGGCGGGCAGGACTGGACACCAGGGGTCCCCTGGAATCTGTGACACGTCGGCCTGTCAGGGAGCGTCGGCCGCTGGGAAGTCCTCCAACCCCAAGAACCATTAGACACGCCCCTTCCTGCCCCCCACCCCCCCCCCGGACGGGAAAAGTGAGGGAGGGAAGGGATGACAGAAGAGAGCGATCTCCTTTATTAGGATTCACTTTATCACAAGACGGGAAGAGAAACACCCACAGGTGTGATATCAGAGAGGAAACATCGGAGGAGAAACGTGACGACGACATCAGAGACACGAGTGAGAGCAGCAGAACAAACAGTCACGTGACTCGACGAGTCGTTTGTGTGTTAAAAAAAAAGGAAAAAACTTTGTACATGTTGTTTCATCCGTGTGCATGTTTCATGGCCCATGAGTGTAAATCACAGGTGTTACCTCAACATACAAACTGTAAGATATGGAAACAGGTGCCAGAGGCAGAAAGTCTCTGTGTATGGTTGTAAAATGAATAATAAAAGGAACGACAACCCCCCAGGTGACAGACGTTGTGTAGACTGATGCAAAAATGTTATAACTTTTGATAGTAATTTTTTTTTTTTTTACAGCTTTTTTATTTTTACTTGCACGTGAAGCCGATTCTCCAGATTTGAGAATCAAAATGGAAATAAAAACGTGTGTCAGACATGTAAAATACCTTTAACAATCTTTTACAAAAAATAAATAAATCTGTTTGTTGTTTTTTTTCCAATCTGAATCGACCACATCCACTTTGTACTACCGGTGCTGTAACTATTAAATATACATGACTTTAAATACTATTTATTATTTGTGGGTGACTGTTGTATGTACAGTAAGATGCTACAGCGACATGTTGTGAGAAAGAACAAATAAAAGCCACTTTTCAGTAAAAACATTACTTCTTTTCTACACGTTGAACTCCTTGACGGTGACGTGAGGCAGTGTGACGCTTATTCATATTTTAAATATGTGATAAAAGACTAAACGTGTGGGTGGACACGAAAAACTGAACAACAAACCTATGAGAATGAGATTCAACCAAAGTAAACTACAGTTTGAATCAGGTACGAAAACTACGAGGATATAAATTAATTAGCTGAAGATCTGACTACTGATTAAAGTCACAAACGTCTTCTAAAGGGAAACAGCGCCACCTGTTGGTGACTCTAAGAAAATACAGAAAAGGTTCCTCTTTCAGAAGGAGACGTTAGTCTTTTAAAAACACATCGTCATACTCGTGGGACAACCTCAGCTAACATTTTTAAATATCAGGCTGATTTATCAAATGAAATATTGAGGATGGGGTGTGTGTGTGGGTTGTGGTTGGTCATTCTAAGTCAATAATCAGAGTCTCGTCCTTCTCTTTGTTGTCTCGGCTCCGGGCCTGAAGACGAGCTGGACTCGGGAGACGGTCCCGTCTCGTCCTTGAATGTTCTCTGAAAGTCCTGTAGAACAAATATCAGACCACTATGTTAATGACGAATGTGATGTTCCAGTGCAGATGTATTTCATTACATTAGACTGCCCCCCCGTCGGCCCCCCCGGCAGTCTGGGTGCTGCTGGTGTATGTGAATCAGTTTTCACAAACTAAATAACTGCAACATTAAATAATCCATCACATTTAAAATAATAAAGGTTATTGTTAAAGGTTATATATTTGATTTTATCCTGAAAAAACTAAGAGAAATTAGATTTGAATGTTCAAAACTACTAACAAAATTTACGGTAGACATTTTATAAAACTCTCGTCTGAAATAATTTAGATGCATGACGATGGAACTCGTAAATGTTTTTCATTTCATCAACCAGTGATGAAACTATGGCTGAAACTAACGACTATTTTCATTATCGATTAAACTAACGAATATTTCCATTATCGATTAGGTGTTTAATCCAAAAATTGTCAGTAAATAACGTAAAATGTCTATCGTGTTTCCCAAAACCACAGAGATGATGTTTTGTTTTGTCCACACGCCAAAGATCCAGAACATATTCACATTTAAGAAGCTGAAATCAGAGAATTTTGACTTTTCCTTCATGTAAAAACCACTTGAACCGATTAATCGATTATCAAAATAGTTGGCGATTAATTTAGTAGTCGATTACTAATCGATAAACTGTTGCAGCTGTAGATGAAACCACACGAACCTTCTTCAGGGCGTCTCCGAACATCTTGCTGATGAACCGGAGGAAGGCGGTGGTCCAGTGCAGGGTGGTGACTCTGTCTGTGCTCGCGTCACAGAACGGAACCAACGCGTTCAGCTCGTCGCAGAACAGACGGATCCTTTTCCTGCACAACAGCACCAGACGACACCGGTTCATTTTTGTGTACCTGCGACCTGAGATCCTCACGTTTCATCTGCCACGATATCCGTCAGAGGCTGCGACTGACAATTATTGTCATCATCAATTAATCTCCCGGTTGTTTTCTCTGTTAGTTGATGAATTTTGATTCTGAAACTGGAATTTCCCAGTTCAGGATCAGCAAAGTACCTGGTACTTAGGTATCTGACAAAGGAACGACTCATAATCCCAGAGCCTAAGATGACATGAGATAATAATGTCTTGTTTTGTCTTAAAAAAAACAACTAAAAATATTAAATTTACTACTCTTTTGAGAACCGGTATTTAGCAAATGTGTGACATATTTACACAATTGTTTTTTTGATAGTTGCATCAATTATCCAAATAGTGGCTGATTCATTTTCTTTGGCTCAACTTCACTTGTCCAATCGTTGCAGCTTTATTTTTTTTTAATCAACATTTTTTCTGTAAACTGGTCATAAACTAAAATAATTTGGGAAAATAAAAACGGAATTTGGAAAAGACCTGAAAAATATATTCCTATATATTCACACTTTACACACATTAAGAATATGCCCAGAGAGAATCTCAAACAATGATTTAAAAACTAAATCAATATCCATTGAGTATTTCATGAGACTGTGGAGGATGCAGAAGAGACGCTGCAGCGCACCTGCGTTCCCTCTCCAGACTGTTGTGTTGTTCCCTCCGCAGACTTTTCCTGCTGCTGCTGCCGGAATCCGAGCCCGGAGCATTAGCTTTCGCAGAGCTGCGGCCGCGGCTTTGCCTCGTGGAGGCAGCGGGTGTCACCACATCACCTGTTAGAAAAAAAAATATGAAGGGGCGTGTAAGACTGAATACATACAAACATGTACGTGTATTTACAGTTTAGTCTACCAGACAACGACAGTATATAGTTTGATGTAGAGAACGTTTTATTACTTCCTGTGTTCGCCTGCTGCTTGTCCTCTGTCGTGCTGGTGAACTGAGCTTGTGCAACAAGCATCTCTGGGCTCAAGTTAAAAGAAAAACTCCTGGGCATGACTAAACCTCGTTGCTTGTTCGGTTCGCCCACACAAGGAATACGGCCAATCGCCTGATATTAAAAAAACAAAAACAAAACAAAAGAAAGATAAGTAAACGGTGAGTTCTGCAACAGAGTTATGATAAAAATGCATGTTGTAATTGTTCTTTCAACACACCTGATGTGTCACGCCACACGTGGTGGTGACGGGGTCAAATTCAGCCTCCGCACGTGGACTGAAAACCTCGACACCTTTCATCCATTTGTGAACTTGTGGAAGTAAAACCTCCGGAGCCTCTGCAGACTCATGAAGCCGCGTCAGAAAACTGAAAGGCAACAACAACAGAGATCTGGTGAATTCCTCCAAAAAAAATGCGCACATGAACTTTGAATTTACTGATATATATTTGTATAAAAGTGAAGCGTACTTGTTGAGAATGGCAGCCTGAATGTCCTGTCGTCTCGGGCCGTCAGTGGCGTTGAACCTTTTCTCCAGACAAACTTTGGCGGCCGATCTGAACGGTCTCATCGAGGGTGTGCTGCTGTTGGCCGACGGGTCGTTCTTCGGACTCTCCTCTGCTATGATTCTGGCCAACACAAACCCCGGGACGTCTCCATAGGAGCCTGGCGTCTTTTCCCCCGACGTCACCGGACAGTGTTCATCCGTCCAAGTGGACAGGTCAATGGGTTGACTGGATGTCCATGGAGAGGTCACCAGGGAGCCTGCAGCCGGGTGCCCCCTCACATCTGGCCCGTCCGGAGGCCCACCTGGTGCCCCCATGTGCACCTGGACGAGGTGCTGGAGGTTTGTGTATTCAACCGGAGTCATCTCCGTCAGACTCACCTCAGCTCCCGACATCTGCCCCTGATCATGTGTCAAACACCGGCCTTTGTTCACCGGCAGAGTCACAGGTGAGGTCTCTCTGGATGAAGGTGGAGGTGGGACATGGAAGGTTTGACGAGCTGAGAAAAGAAGGCGGACATCTTTTACTCTAAATATGATCGAGATCCAGTAAAATCTCTTTGTTTCATTGTTACATTTACACCATAAAATACACCTGCAGGCTGCCTCAGTCAGAATGATCTTAACACTATAGTCATGACAATAGCTCAAAGCCGTTGTCCAGGAACTTTAAGCTACTAACGAACTTTAAACTAGCAGCGAACTTTAAGCTAGTAGTGAACTTTAAGCTAGTAGCAAACTTTAAGCTAGTGAAGAACTTTAAGCTAGTGACGATCTTTAAGCTAGTTGCGAACTTTAAGCTAGTAGCGAACTTTAAGCTAGTGACGATCTTTAAGCTAGTGACGAACTTTAAGCTAGTAGCGAACTTTAAGCTAGTGACGAACTTTAAGCTAGTGACGATCTTTAAGCTAGTGACGAACTTTAAGCTAGTTACGAACTTTAAGCTAGTAGCGAACTTTAAGCTAGTGACTGACTTTAAGCTAGTAGCGAACTTTAAGCTAGTAGCAAACTTTAAGCTAGTGACGATTTTTAAGCTAGTGACGAACTTTAAGCTAGTGACGAACTTTAAGCTAGTAGCGAACTTTAAGCTAGTGACGGTCTTTAAGCTAGTAGCGACCTTTAAGCTAGTGACGAACTTTAAGCTAGTGACGATCTTTAAGCTAGTGACGATCTTTAAACTAGTGACGATCTTTAAGCTAGTGACGAACTTTAAGCTAGTGACGAACTTTAAGCTAGTAGTGAACTTTAAGCTAGTGACGATCTTTAAGCTAGTGACGATTTTTAAGCTAGTGACGAACTTTAAGCTAGTGACGAACTTTAAGCTAATAGCGAACTTTAAGCTAGTAGCGAACTTTAAGCTAGTAGCTAACTTTAAGCTAGTGACGGACTTTAAGCTAGTGACGAACGTTAGATTAGCACATTCGACACGTTATCTAACAAACTAAACCACTGAATATGATTATTATTATTATTATTATTCAAACAAGTTGCAGTTATTCTTCAGTTTTTCTTACTTTGTCTCCAGATGTTCTGAGCGCGTCCTGACGTCAGACCAACTGTCACAGATAAAGTCTGGGATCATTTCAGTTCATTATCATCTCTAGTTGTGCTGATGAAGTTAATCACCAAAGTACAATTCTTCTCGCTGTTTGTTTTATGCTTCCGTTTTTGCACTTAGCACAATTCAGAGGAATGCCACATTTCCCCCTCCTAATAAAATATTAAACTTGGCTTCACGGTACATAAAGTAGAGGATTTATATATTATACCAACGGAGAAAGTTGTGATACGTCTCCTCTCAGAATCTATTTCTCATTAATTATTTTTTAAAATAATTTAGTGTAATTTAATCTGTTATAATATACAATCTGTAGATATTATTCAGTATTTTTTTTATAAACTATCAGCAAAATAAGTAATGCTTTAAAATGAATGTATAAGGCACAATGATTGTCTCAGAAATGTTAGATTAGATTTAATAATCAGAATTCCTTTTCACACAAATGACAAAAACTAGAAAAACATACATTTTACAACATACAATTTTGTGTCAGTCTGTAAAGTATTTAGTAACTGTCAGATGAATTCAGTGCAGTCAATATATTACAATTCTATAAAATATTTCTATCTGAAATGTAGTAACATAACATAACGTAAAAATACTCATGTACAGTACTTGTAACTCTAAAAGTGTACTTAATGACAGTTAATGTAGTCAGTTCCACTCCACTACAAAAATACAGTAATTTAACATTAACATGGAAAGTTGCTATGCTGAATATGCTAATTAAATATATTATTATTATTATTATTGTTTACCTTTAATATTTTAGGTAGATTTTGCTCTGTGGTATCATTGATTTCCCATAACGATGTGAAATCCTCTCCCTCCACAGAACATATTAATCATTTACAGCACATTAATTATAAACCAGCCTTTATGTCTATATTAATCTCCTATTTGAGGTTCTTGCCTTGCATAAAGGTGACAAACACTTTACAGACGTTGCCTCTAAAAAGACATCAGACTCTGTTAAAAACAGCTATTAACAGGTTTGGGATCAATGAGTCCAAATATCAATGACAAAATCAGACTGGATACAAATTTAAAATGGTAAATGGAATTTTATTGACATGAAACAAGTTATATTCTATCAACAGAGGAACATAAAAGCCAGATCAAGGTTACTGTACCGACACTATGGCCATGTTTAAAAAAACAAAAAAAACAAAAAGACCTGTACATTTTCTGTACAAAACATTTCTGACTATGTCCTAATAGAAATATACAGCTGATTAGGTTCATGGGTCATTTAGTCATAATCAATCAACAAAAATATGTGATGATACTTTTAACACTAGACAAAAATACAACATAATGAGCTCAAATACCTTTGAGCATTTCCATATAAAGCAACACTGGCTGCTCTTGCAATGGCTTTGACTGCAGATCATTTTGACATGTCAGTTAGACATTGAGACTCTTTCCTTCAGACAAATACATTCAGTGTGGGGTATATGCAGTAGTATTTCTATCCAATATGAGGATAGAAAGTATTGTTGCAGGTCGAGCCGAAGTATTATTATTTATTTTTCCCTTAACTTGGCTCAACATTTATTTTATTTCCATCAGTATTCATACTTTGATTGCTTTTAGTTTCAGATGACGCACCAGACATCCCCTGTTTATCAGTTTCCTCACGTTTTTCTTTTCCAGTGGCTGTGTTTGCAATTACAGCTGTGCTTATTTTTCTAGCAGGACTTCCCTCCTGCTCATCTCTCTGCTCTTGGTCTAACGCTCTTTTTCGGCCCACAGCTCGATCTCTACTGGACTCCCTGTCTGCAGAGGATCGCATTTGCTTTTGTTTCGGGCTGAAGGCATCAGAACTGTTGATCATGCGATTTGGGAAGCGTATAAGACCTTCTGTTGGAGTAGGAAGTAAGGCAACTCTGTGTCTCTGGGGTTTTCCTGACTGTTGATTTTGTGGGCTGTCAAAACCCAGACATGATTTCCCTCCAATATTTGGAGCAGGACCTGGGGGCCCATTGAACAGTGCTGGGTCTGGATGATGAGGACCTTTGAAATGAAGTGATGCAGATTCATCTGAATATCTCATGGTTCGCTCAGATCCCCTGGAGTCTAAACCTGGGCCCATCATGTCCGGACCTCTTCTATCAGACCCAAGAAACTCAGTGTTTGTATCCCACCTACCAGGCCCATGTCTTATATCTGAACTTTTATTCTGCCCTGGCCTTCCCATGTCTGGACCTCTCTTTTCCCTTCTGAACTCATCCTCAAATCCTGGTCTACCTGGCCCATGCCTTTCCATGTCTGCATCTTGCCCCCCACAATCTGAAAACCTCCCATGAGTCCCTGGACCATCAATGTTTGAACTTCGGTATCCAGGTTCTGGGCGTCTTGGATCTGAATCTCCCGATTCTGCTCTATTATGACCCTCAATCTCAAATCCTCTACTGTCTGGGCATGAATTCATTAAGTGTGGGCGTCCCCTGTGTGCACCAGGTCCTTCCATGTTTGGCCTGCTCATATTCCCCCTGAAGCCTGGCTGCCTCCAGTCATTTTCTACATCTGGACCCTCTTTCATATCTGATCCCCGTCCCCTAAAGCCTGGACCTCTTCTATCAAGGCGGTGTGTTCTGTTATCTGGATCTCTTCCTCCTCTGAAAAATGCTCCTCGTCCCCTTCTGTTTGACCCTGCACCTCCTCTATCAGGCTCTCTCCATTCATTTCCAGGTTCACCCCTTGGCCCTTGACCTGAGCACATCATATCTGGATTATCCCGGGCAGGACCCCTGCAACCAGGACCATTCCAATCATCTCGTGGGGACCTGACAGGCCCTGGATATTGAATATTTCGTCTTTCCTGTATAGGTGTTTCCCCCCTATCTCCAGCACCTCTCCATTTACTTTGAGGACCTTGTCTACTTTCTTGGCCCTGCTCATCTGGACCTTCCTGAATAGGCCTTGGGTCCCTGTTCCCATGACTCTCCCAGTGATTTACTGAATATTCTCTTTCATTTTCAACAGCCTCAATATTGGGCCCTGTTACATCTGACCATTGTTCGTCTGTGTCCGTGCCTCTCCACCTGTCTCCTCGATTTGTACTGCTCATATTTGGCCCTGGTCCTCTAAAGTTTCTCCTTATAGGCCTTCGACCCCTCAAGTCTCGACCTGTTCTGTCAGGTCCTTGGCCCTCTATAGGGCTCTCTTGATTAGCATCTGACCCCCCAAAGTCATCCCTTCCCCAATCATTTCTTCTATCATGTCTTGGACCTTCAGTACTCGGACTTCTCTGCCTTATGCCTGGACCTCTTAAGTCTGGACCAACTGATCTTCTCCAATCAGGTCCTGGGCCCTCCATATCTCTACATCTTCTTTCAGGCCCAGGTTCACTGAAGTCGGGGCCTCCTGATTCTCTCCTACCAGGCCCTGAATTCTCAGTGTCCGGACCTATAAATTCACAACCTGGTGCTCTAAAATCTGGACCTCTTCCATGACCCTCCATAACAGTTCTTTCAGGCCCCCCTCTTCTAAGGTGTGGACCTCTCCTATCAAACTCTGGGCCCTCCATGTCTGGAGGTCGTCTTTCTAGCTCAGGATTCCTGAACTGTGGGCCTCCTGGAAAGTTCCTGGTGTTCTCTGTTTCCTCCATATCTGGAGGCCTTAGTTCTGGTCCAGGGCCACTGAAATTTGCACCTTCTGGGTGTCGTCTGTCACCTGGACCCCTTAAGTGTGGTCCTCCCTTTCCGTGACTGTGAGGCACTGGACCTTCCATACCTGGACCAGTTCTTTCAGGTCCCATAACAACAAAGTTAGGCCTAGAACCCCCCATATGTGGTCCGGCCTTCTCAGGACCCAGTCCAGCACTATTTAGATTTCCTGATCTTCTCCTGCCTTCACACCCAGGACCACTTAAGTCTGTACCTCCTGGTACTCTCCTTCCAGGGCCCGGTCCCTGGAAATCTGGATGTCCTGATCCTCTTTTGTCAGGACCCTCCGTGACAAAACCTCTTCTTTCAGGTCCTGGTGCTCTGAAATCTGGACATCCATGTCCTTTCCTATCAGGCCCTGGTCCTCTGAAGTCTGGGGCTCCAGGTCCTCCTCTGCCAGGCCCCTCCAAAGATAAGCTTCTGTTTTCTGGTGCTGGTCTCCTGAAATTTGGACCAGCAGGTCCACTCATGTTAATCCCAGGACCTTCCCTGGCAGGACTTCTCCATTCAGGTCCGGGTCCTCTGAAATCTGGACCCACAGGTCCTCTCCAGCCAATCCCAGGTCCCTCTATAACAGGACCTCTCCTTTCAGGTCCTGATCCACTGAAATCTGAACCTTCAGGTCCTCTACTCTCAGACCCAGAACTCTCTATAGATAAACTTCTCCTCTCAGGTCCTAGCCCTCTGAAATCTACACCTCCAGGTCCTCCTCTGCCAGGTCCAGGACCCTCAATAGATAAGCTTCTGAATTCAGGCCCTGGTCCCCTAATATCTGGACCTGCGGGTCCTCTCCTGTGAGTCCCAGGACCCTCCATAGAAGGACCACTCCTTTCAGGTCTAGGTCCTCTGAAATCTGGATCTTCAGGTCCTCTCCTGTCAGTCCCAGGACCCTCCATAGCCGGACCTCTCCTCTCAGACCCTGGTCCTCTAAAATCTGGACCTTCAGGTCCTCTTCTTTCAGGCCCCAGTCCTCTAAAACCTGGACCTTCGTGTCCTCTCCAGTCATTCCCAGGACCCTCCATTGCAGGACCACTTGTTTCAGGTCCTGGTGTTCTGAAATCTGGGCCTCCAGGTCCTCTCCTGTCAGTCCCAGGCCCCCTCATAGCCGGACCTCTCCTTTCAGGTCCTGGTCCTCTAAAATCTGGACCTGACGGTCCTGGTCTGAAATCTGGACCTCCAGGTCCTCTCCTGTCAGTCCCAGGACCCTCCATAACAGGACCTCTCCTTTCAGGCCCTGGTCCTCTGAAATCTGGACCTCCAGGTCCTGGTCTGAAATCTGGACCTCCAGGTCCTGGTCTGAAATCTGGACCTCCAGGTCCTCTCCTGTCAGTCCCAGGACCCTCCATAACAGGACCTCTCCTTTCAGGTCCTGGTCCTCTGAAATCTGGACCTTCAGGTCCTGGTCTGAAATCTGGACCTCCAGGTCTTCTCCTGTCAGACCCAGGACCCTCCATAACAGGACCTCTCCTTTCAGGTCCTGATCCTGTGAAATCTGGACCTTCAGGTCCTGGTCTGAAATCTGGACCTACAGGTCCTCTCCTGTCAGTCCCGGGAACCTCCATAACAGGACCTCTCCTTTCAGGTCCTGGTCCTCTGAAATCTGGGCCTTCAGGTCCTGGTCGGAAATCTGGACCTCCAGGTCCTCTCCTGTCAGTTCCAGGACCCTCCATAACAGGACCTCTCCTTTCAGGTCCTGGTCCTCTGAAATCTGGACCTTCAGGTACTGGTCTGAAATCTGGACCTTCAGGTACTGGTCTGAAATCTGGACCTGAAGGTCCTCTCCTGTCAGTCCCTGGACTCAAAATCTCAGGACCTCTGCTTTTTGGCCATGGTCCATTGAAATCTGCCCCCGCATGTCCTCTCATGTCAGGCGCTTGAGCTGGGCCTTTCCTCTCAGGGCCTAGCCCTTTGAAATATGGGCCACCAGGTCCCCTCCTGTCAGTTCCAGGATGCTCCAAAGCCAGACCCCTCCTGTCAACCTCTGGTCGTCTCATGTCTGGTCCCAGATTGTCCAGAGATGTATCTCTCCTTTCAGGCTCTGGTCTCCTGAAATCTGGACCTCCTGGTCCTCTTCTAACATGCACTGGAACCTCCATATCAGGTCCCCTTCTTTCAGCCCCTGGTGCCAAGATATCTAAACCCCCTTGTCCTCTGTCAGGCCTCTGGGTCTCTATGTTTGGTCCTATCCTATCAGGCTGAATGGTCATCCATTCATCTTGCATTGATGGCCTTTCTGTAACTGCACCTAACCCTCTTCTATTTGGCCACGTACAATCATCTCTGTCTGATTCTGGGCCACTCAAATCTGGAACCCTTGCATGTGGACCCAGGTTTTTATTTTGACTTTGTTGACCCCTCATATCAGGACCAACACCACCTTGTCCTTGACCTCTCCAATCTGGATTTGTAATTATTGGCATAGGACCTCTATCTTTTTGACCCATTTGATCATTTCTCCTCTCTAGCCCTGGAACTTGTATATTTCTTCCTTGCATGTCTGCATGTCTCCTATTTGAACTTATGTCTCTAATGTCTCTGTTTGAACTCTTTGCATGTGACTCATTTTTATCATCCCTTGTATCTGAGCCAACCATACTTTCCATATCTTGACCAGGCCCCATAAAATGTCCCCCAGGCATATTGTGCCTTCTTGGTTCATGCATAGTTTCTGATTCTCTCATGATTGGGCCATGCACACTGCCTTCAGCCCTAATAACTGTCTGAGGCTCCTTGAAATGTTCTCCAGGTCCACAAACTAAACTGCCATCATATATTTCGTGCCTTTGAAATCTTCTTTCGCCCCTGACAAATGGACCTGGACCCCTTATATCTGGACTCCGATCTCTTATATCTCCAGTATGTGGACTCTCGCCTCTTTCTTTATGCACTCCACCTCTTCCTATAACATCCGGAGCCCTAACTTCTATCTGTGGACCCCTAGGATGCTGGAGAGGTGGTAAATGGGCCCTTGAATCTGAGTCACTTGTGTCAGGCCCACATCTGCCTGATGATGGGCCCTTCATGATTGCATCTCTCCTCTCACTGTGTAAGACCGATTCTCCCACATGTAAATTTGTACCAGTTGGGATAAGCTTTGATCCTCTGATTCCTGGTCTCATGTCCAGGCCTGGACCCTCTACTTGTGGGTTCACACCTTGCAACATAGAACTTCCCTCATCTTGCATTGGACTTCTCACCCCTGGGATTCGAATGTGAGATCCAGGACCCCAAATGTTGGGGCTCATGTCTTGCAAGCATGAGCCTCTCCTATCAGGCCCTGGGAATGTAATTCCTGTTTCTCTGAACTCTACCTGTTGTCCACTACCTCTACGTTCTTTCATATCCAATCCTGGATTCCTTACATGTTTTGACACTGGGTCTATATCAGGTCCTAAGCCCGGAATATCAGAGTCTCTGGCTAGCTTTAAATTTGCTCCCATTAGACCCAACATTTCTGGATATTTTAAATCTGGACTTTCCCGTTCCAATTGTTTGTCAATAGGCAGACAATTCTTTTCAACTTTAACGAATGGCATTGAGACACTGGTATGTGTCTCAGGATCTCTGCTTTCATCAGTCTTCAAAGACTCATTATTTTCTATGCTGCTAGATTTCAAGAACTGTGGTTCTGGATCAGGGCTCTGAGGAGAATCTCGAGTGGGCGGGTCAATTTCTCTCAGAGGAACTGTACTGTCAAGTTTATTGTCAAGCAAAGTTTCCTGTTGAGAGGGGTTATCCACTTGTGTAGAAGAAGCATTGACTGAATTATTTTGAAGGTCATGGGACTTTGGTGATTCTGGTATCTCAAGCTTCACATTGTGAACAAGTTTATGCGGATGGAGAGAAATGTCTTCATAAGGGGTCTCAGATAGATTGCATTTTAGCTGATGTCCATCAGGGTCATTCTTAATAGTAACTGGGGTCAATGATGATGTGTTACTCTCTACACATTGTACATCAACAGACTCTGGCGCATTATACAGGGCACTTGCATGTTTTGATATTTCAAGGACTTCAGGGGAAGGCTCTCTGTGCTGTTTTGGTGAAAGGGACACAGAATCTTTTTTTCTAGGAGATGATGGGGATCTTTTATGACCATGAGAATGTCTGCGTGTAGCATGCTCTTTACGATGGCGACCCTGGCGTTCAGACTGATTTCTAGCTCTATGCCTTGACCTGTCACTTTCACTTCTTCTGTGTCTATCCCTTTCTCTACGTCTACGGGAATGTGAAGGAGAACGATGCTGTGACCTTCTTGATGGACTTCTATGGCAGTCCCTTTCATGATGACTCCGCCTCTTTGGTGATGACCTTCGCTTTCTGCTGTGGTGTGAATTCGCTGGAGCACCCTTGCGGCTAGAACTATGCCCTGATGAATCATGTGTCTTTGCACCGGTTCCTTGAAATACATCGTCTTGAATTAAATTAAAAAGTGATTCATCCTCAGGGTCATAAGCTACATCAGAATCTTCCAGCTCTCCAGCAGAAGAATACTTGTCAGCATCCTCAACATGCTCTTGTGTTTCATCTTGCTCTGTAACAGTGTCTGTGTCATTTTTCAAAGAAGGGAGGACGGCGTCTGCTTCTAACTTCACAGACTGTGAATCCACATTTGATTTGTCCACAGTCTCTGTCGGGTTGTTGGTCTTGTCTGTTGATTCTGAAGGCCTGGATTCTGTTTGCATTGTGCCACTCTGCAGAGATGCTAGTTGACTGATGGGCAAAGATTTTGATGGTGGAGACATTAGGGAGTCAGAGACAGAAAAGTGGGCCATGAACATACCCACAGCCTCTCTCTGCTGTCGTAGAGCCTCTTCCTGCTCCTTCAACTGCCGTTTTTGCTCTTCAATCTGCTTATTGAGCTCCTCAAGCATTCGCTGTTGTTCCGTCAGTGTTGCAGCCGAGACAACCACAGTGCCTGTAAGAAGGGTCGGAGTTACTGCAGTTGGGGTAGAAGTTTGCACTGGAGTGGCAGTGGCACCTGGTGTTACAACCTGAGTTGGAAGTGGAGTTGGGCATGATGTAGAATCTGATGTCGGACCAGGGGCCTTTACTACACGAGGATCACATTGAACATCTTCGAAGATGGTCTCATCTTCTGGATCATAGGCAATATCATCCTCTTCAAAGCCTGATGATGCAGGACCATCTATCTTCATTTTTTCTATCTTCTGTGGCGCAACCATTCCATATCCCATGGCCGGATCATACTCGTCCTCTGGGTCATATGGTCGGTCAAAGTCATTTTCCTCTTCTTCGATCGCTTTCACTTTGGATTTCTGCCCATATCGTTGGACTATTGGATCCACCATTGACCCAGACACCTGAGAAAACCCTGGGATGTTCTTAGCACGTACTGGTGGTGTTGTAGTTGTTGTTGTTGTTGTAGTTGTAGAACTTCCATCAGCAGAGGCTGTGGAGTCAGTCTGCTTATTGTTAAACAAAGTCTTTAAGATAGTCTGGAGTGGTGTCTTATCACTGGATGCTGTTGTAGGATTCTTGTCAGAGATGTTGTTGGAGGTAGAGGCAGCAACAACAGCTGGGGTAGAAACAGGAGTCACTCTCATGGAAGTAAAAAAAGAAGGTATAGTAACTGAGCCAGAAGACGAAGAATCTGATGGTGACCCAGGGCAAGATGGAGAAGCAGGAGGAATGGCATTACTAGGAGTCTCTGGATCATAGGGTTGGAACATCTCCAATTTGTCAGAACCATAGAGGACTGGAGGTTTTGGGATCCACATAGGGTCTTTGGAGATATGAACTTTGGGTCTCTTCTCTTCAATTTCCTGGGGCAACATTCCTGGACGTTTTGTCTTCTGGATGATGGCCAGACCCAGAAGAAGATTGGGTCGTTTTTTTTCAAGCCCTGTGGAAAAAGAAAGGCGAAACGTATAAATCATTAGAACAAATCTTTAAAACAGAATTATACTGTTTGGACATTGGCCTAGGACTCTTCTTTAGAGTTGGGACCACTCACTATCAATATACCAATAATAATAATAAGAACCAATTATTTAAATTACAGATATTCTGCTTCCTGTGCTGACACCAAAAACCACAACACAGAAAACATTACATCATTGAATTGAATTATACTGTAGCCTAGTGTAAACCATATGCTAAAATAATACAGTTTGTAAATAAGAAATGTGAACCAATAATAAAAATAATGTTTATAAAGTAACTTGTTTGTGTGTGCACATTAAATATATTTCAATTCTCCCTCAGTCTGACCCTTTAAACACACCAGCAGGTCAGAAATGTTTCATTTTGTGAGTTATTGTCACCTGAAATATCAGATGTTTGCCCATGACAAATTATGTAAATGTTAATTATGCAAGACTACAGCAGTGGTGGAGGGATTATCTCACCCGGACCTTCAAGAGGCTGTAGTATGGATGGGATGGATTCCTTCGCACTGAGCGGGACGAGGTAGACATCTTTGAGGGAACGGCTGCTATTGGCAACGACCCCAAAACGTCCTCTGCTGCTGAAATAGGAAAACAGGGAGACGTAGGCCACCTCCTCCTCCTCGGTTGCAGGGTGAAACCGGATCACACATAGCTCCTGGAGAGCAAAAAAAAAAAAAAAAAAAAAGATATTATTATAATTTTCGATATTATTACATAAGGTGCAGAAAGAAATACTGTACACTGTAAACGGCTTGCCTTTGTAACAGAGGTCTTTAGTTTTGCAACATAGTCCCAAACTGTTTCAGGCAAGATTCGTCCCCCGATCTGTATGGTATCAGGTAGATCCTACGCAAAACAACACACAGTAAGTCCAGAGACACAGACAGATCAGATCGATATACCGCTCTGTGAGTAAAAGTAGTTACTTGCGAAAAGTTACTGTGCAGCACTTTTACCATTTTAAGGCTTTCAGCAGATCCTGAAACCAGATATCCCTTCGTGACAAACTTGGCCACATTGAGCATGTTCAGGAAACCTTTCCACACGATCTCTTGCTTTGCAAGGAACTTAGCAGTCTCACCCTCAGCCGGTGACTCAGAGATCACAGTCCTGAAATACAAGAGACGGCAGCACAATAACAATTACGCTGATTTTAATCCAATGGAATCCATGAGATTAGATTGACACTTCCAGTTGTTTTCATACCTTGAGGATGCGCCATAGAGTCTAGGATCTGACGAGGAGGACGGCTTCATTAAAATGGATTTAGGCAAAGTTCTAGCCGGTGGTAGTGAGGGTACCGGTGCAGCAGGCGGGGCAGAGCTGTTCTCTTTAAAAGATGCATAAGAGGCTGGTTGGTTATGGGTCGTGTTTCTAGGACCAGAGGGGCCACTGGACGAGGTGGAGAACCTGCTAGCTGCGGTGCGGGGATCACGTCTTGTGATGGTTACGGTGGAGACAACTGGAATCACGACTGGTGCGTATGCTCGCTTCGTTGAAGTGGATGCAGGGAAGTCTGCAGTTGGGGATGCAGGGGACTCGGACACGGGGGAAGCAGGAGACTCTAAAGTGGGAGAGGCTGGAGAATCCATTGTCGGGGAAGCAGGGGATTCTACTATGGTCAGTGCTGGAGAGTCAATGACGAGGCGGGATGTCGGAGAGTCCATGTCAGGTGAGTCAGGTGGCGCCTGCAGAGGGGAGTCATCTCCTCCTGCGTACCTCCTCCAGGAGGGTTCATGCTTCTCTCGTGTTTCGGCAACCTTGGCTTTTTTCTTCGCAGGTTCCTCCTCTTCCCCAGCGAGTATCTGGCCTTTGAGAAGGAAGAAAAAAAAATCTTCTTAGATGAACTGAAATAATAGTTGGTCATCGGATTATATCTACTCGGTATTGCACCGCTATTGTCATCAAATATATTTGAATTTACCTGTGCATATCTTGCATTTCAGGTCAAAGAGGTGAGCTTTGTGCTCTGATGTGGTGTCCTTGAGCATACAGGTGAGGATATCTGGTATCTGGCTGCCAAGGCCGGGCTGGATGGTTCTGCTCCTGGGAGCAGGAGCAGGAACATTTCTCCTCTGCTCCTGGGAAGCAGCCTACGCCAACACAGACACACAAGCAATGACACGTAACCCAAACAGACGCGGAGCAAGATGGACAGAATACTGACCATGTAAAAAGGGTGAAATCCCATCAGTTTGAATGAAGTGGACTCACCGTGCTTTCGGGTCTTTTGCCCGTTCTTCTGTCGGGTCGAGGAGGATTCAAACTGGGCAAGTCGACCTTCACTTCTTCAGGCTTCTGCAGTAAACCGGTTGTTTTAGCAGCCACGTCTTTAACCTGGAAGATGTCCCATGTGACACACAAAAGGTTTAACGTCTCTGAGGCCTGAAGTGTAACATCTGATTTTGTTCTGGATGTCGTGTTTCACACACACACAACACTTTACCTCAGGCGTTTCTTTTGCACTTGGTTCTGGAGCCTTGGTGGCCTGCATGTCCTTCTGACTCATCCTCACCAGTCGGAACGGGCTGATTTCTCCTCGTACGACCCGATACAACAAGCCCTGGAGAGAAACCCACGACTGCACCATTAGTTTTCTGGAGATACAATTAACCATGAGCTGCTTGTAAAAACCTCAACACAGGAAGTGCCAATATTATGACTTTCAGGTTTTTCTTCCTTTCCTTAACGGGTCATTTAGCTTTTTTAGTGTTTGTTGAAAGGCCCCAAAAAAGTTTTCTCTTACACAGAAAACATTGGAACGCCTCCTTCGCATTCCTGGATTTTTTTCCAGAAAGTGTCAACATCACCAGGAGGAACGAGTAACATGATCACGTTCCGGCTAGCTTTGCTCGATTCCTTACGACAGAACCAAATTCACTGGCAAAAGCGATATTTACAGCCGATCAGGAAGCCTCCAGGTAACATCTTCCAAACACACGCTAAGCGGTTGACCAATCGCGAAAGAGTGGGTCAGCTGACCAATCGCAGTTTGAGGCCACAGCAGTTTGAAATATAGAGTAAACACTTTCTAACTGAATTCCACAATAAAAAGTATTGAACAAACCTTGTTTTTTGGGTCTTTGAGGTTGAACATTATCGTTCTGTACTTGTTCATGTATTTACTGTCTGTGTTGCGGAACACGTCGAACATCTCCATCTCGATGTTCGAGACGAGCTTTGCGGCGTCGATCTCAGACATTTCCAGGTCGTCACAGTCGCACACCCTGAAACAGCATTCACAACAGATGGGGAAGAAAAATTACATTGTTGTGGTTTGTTTGTTTACATTTGTGGATTCTGTCACGTGACGAAAATCATGTGCCTTTGTCCGACAGCGAGGAAAATCCACGTACCACATGAGTCATATTATTTGATAAGTGTGCATAGTTAATGACAATGTATCGTAGTATAATCTGGGCAGTGTAGACACACTATAATAATAAAACTGGTGGTGAATCTTCTGGTGCATCTTCCTCATTCAGATGTCGATATTTGTAGCTGTACTTGAGCTAATTTTCAATTTGATCAAAAGAAAGTATTGTGTTTGTACAGAACGTGACACGACTCCAGGCTGAGGCTCGTGAGCCGTTCTCACCTTTTGAACAGGATGCCGGTGAGCGAGCGCTGGATGCTCTGTCGGACCTGGTTGTTGGGCTGAGAGGGTCTGGACGAGGGAGCGCTGGGCGCAGGAGGCACCGGCAGGTTCCGGGTTTCGTTCAGCAGCATGGGGCCCGGAGACGACTTCTGACTAGACGTCGACGCGGACGCGGACAGAGGCTGAGGCGCAGGATGCTTCTTTGGTATCACGTACGAGGTCTTGGTGACCATGAGGGCCCCGGTCTCGTGGTGTCTGGGTGCCGAGGAGGCAGCAGACTGCGCAGCTGGAGACGGACCAGAGTGTTCTGGGGTGGGAGGGACTGAGGGATCCGTTTCGGCCGGTTGAAACTGAGACACACTGTTTACTGGCTCTGTAGCTTTTTCTTTGGACACTCTCTGTGGAGGTGTCGGCTCAGCGACAGGCAGCGACGAGGGAACCACATGTGCGGCGGCGGCGGAGGCGTCTGGAGGTTGTGTCGAAGGCGTTATAGCCTCTGACTGTTCAGCTGTTAGGAAGAAGAACATCAGGGGGATTTTGTGAATAAGAAGAAATACAGTATAACTAAATATAATATGATTAGTGAACTGTGACAGTTAAAGACCCAAATACGTTGATCAAGTTGCTAATTGATCAAATCTGGTTTTCATAGATGAAAGAAAAAAAATAAATAAATATATATAAATATATATAAATATATATATATATATATATATATATATATATATATATATATACATTTTTTTTTCCCCACATTGACAATCTAGGACTAACACAAGATGAGAACTAAATACAAGTTATTACTATTTGTTGATGATGATGTTCCCTGGTTATGTGATTGGTTCAGTTTGTTTGTTTGTTTTTTAGCAGAATTACTCGAAAAGTTATGGACTTTATCAAAGATCAGTCTCTGCCCTGGTAACATGTAATGTAATTTTTGGAAGGGATCCAGATCCGGCTCTGGATTGAGGATATTATTGATGGGTGAACTTGACATCCTGTTTCATATCTTCACGAACGCATAACATTTTAAGAATCTGTCAGATGGAGATGAGCAGTGTGGGTGAATGGGTTGTTCTGCTTTTGTTGTTGACTGCTCTTCTTCATATCACACATGTTTGCAACAATCTCAGTATAATGAATCTGTATTCGAAATTTCTCATTCAAGAAATAAACAAGATGCAGCTATCTTATAGATAAGTCAAACTTTGCAAACATGCATATGACTGAACCTGTGATCGATATATGGTCAGAAGATCAAAGACACATGATTTTAAGGCATCCTGATAATTTGACTGTAAATTTAATACATGGTGTAACAAACGTCTGAAAAGTAGTAACTGGTTCATGAACATGAATATATTTAGAGCTGCAACAGCTAATCGATTAATTGTAATCGACTACTAAATTAATCTCCAACTATTCTGATAATTGATAAATTAAAAGGAGTCTAATCGTCAAAGCCTTTTTTCTGTCGATAACCTCAATAACTACTGTTCTACACCTCAATTCATATTTCTGCTGAGGATGAAACACTGTCTGCGTTGAGCGCATTAAAGTATCGCTGATTTTTCACTTTTATGTAGAGCTGCAACAGTTAATCGATTAGTAATCGACAACTAAATTAATCCCCAACTATTTTGATAATCTTTTTTTATGAAAAAAAGTCCAAATTCTCTGATTTCAGCTTCTTAAATGTGAATATGTTCTGGTTTCTTTGCTCCTCTGTGACAGTGAACTAAATATATTTTGTAGTGTGGACAAAACAAAACACCAAACAACTGATTGATTAATCAAGAAAATAATCAACAGATAGATCGATAATGAAAAGAATCGTTATATATATATATATATATATATATATATATATATATATATATATATATGGCTACATTCGATTTTATTTCATGTTGTCATTTCATTTTTTTTTTTATTGATTACTTTGATTATCATTCAAAGGTTTTTGCTCCAAATTTATTGGATCATGTTTCACTTAAACTACTTTTAGGTTTAGTTACATTCTGCACTTTTCTTACGTCTCAGGACTTTATTGTTAAAAACTGTTTTCACATAACTTTTACTCCGAGAACGAATCATTACATCGGGTTTCCCTGAACCTGTATGTAGCGAATTTATGATAATTTATGAAGATAATAAATAGAAAATAAATGGATTTCTGTGAATATGAATGTGGGAGCGTTCTTATCTTATCCACACAAGTAACTTCAATGTTTTGTATGAGGAAGACACAAAGTAACATAACGGGATCCGTCGGTGTGAGCGGTTCTTTCTCGGCCCTGTGATGCTGGCGACCCCCCCCTCCCCAATATGTCTACTATGATAGACTGTCTTTTTTTCAGGGCTTTGGTCACAGCAGCAGATTTTTCTCATAAAAAAACAACTCTAAATGTCTTGAGCTTCTCAGCTGACTCTTGTGTTTTCTGCCTCCAGTTAGTTCTTGATCGTCGTCTTCAGGCTTCACAACTGCAACTGTGAACTTTTGAATGATGCGTTCAATAACGACAAGAAGTCAATAGTCCTCAGCCTATCACCGATCTTCTAACCTCCCTCTCGGGGCAGTGCCATCAGGATGTGTCGGGGGGGAAATGTCCGCGTTGGAGAAAAGAGAGGTGCGTTGTATAGGATGCCCTGATACGTGTTAATAGAGCGTAAACAACGTGTATCAGAGGCTTTTCGTGTGGACAGCAGCGAGTTATATGATCCTCGAGGTAAATGAGAAAAAAGAAAAAAGTTTACAATTACTACAGGAAAATCTAGACTCAATGCATGAGCTAGTTTTCTTTTTAAAACAAAAACCAATGGAAACCAAAGCTGCACTAAGTTGAATGAGATGTGATGAGAGCCATAACAATAAAATTGTTGGGATAAAAAAAGAATTAAAAAACACATCAAGGAACAGCTTGGATGCGGACAATTTCTTTTCTTAATCCAATGCAGAGCTGTATAATTGTCAAGCATATACATTGGATTGATTTCAAAAACTTGAAGTGTGCACTGTGTTATCTAGGAAAACACAAGTATTGGATCAGGACTCCATCAATATTAACTGACTCGGACTCGGGATCGGGGGCCAAAAAACTTGATCCCAAATAGAAGTGCTCTCTTTTATTTATCTATAGATGTAAAAAAAAATTGTGACAACAACAAAAGCTTAGCGATAAACTATAAAATCACAGAGCCACTGAGATTAAATAAAATAAGAAAAAAAAAAAAAAATATATATATATATATACATATATATATATTCATGATGAAATATGTTTATAAGATATGACAACTATCCAGAGGACGGTTTTCATTGACCGATCAACATCGAGCAGAACTTCCAGTGAAAAAGAGAAAACCACCGTACTGAACCAGGTAAACAACCGACTAACAGTTTGATACATAATATTCATACTGAGCTGTTTGCATCTTCACTGTGAAGCTGGTGAGAAGAGCAGCAGTTCACACATCAACACCTCCGTCTCCTACGAGTTTCATCAGGTCCAACATTCATCTTTAAGAGACCCGAGTGACCCTGGAGGAGGAGGAAGAGGTGTCGCACCGATCGTTCGTCACGTCCCGTGTCCAGGTGTTCGTGGTCAGTTCCTGACAGGAAGTAAAAAGGTTTCTGAATCCGAGAGGACGAGATGTTGAGGTCACACTGTGACACGGTGGTGTGAGGTCAAAGTTCGCTCGTCCTCTGCGTCAAAACCCCTGAGATCCGTTCAGTAAGAGAGCGTGAAGCCTCGGTTCGGCACCAGAACGACTCCGGTGCTGAGGCCGCGGCCCGGTCGAGCAACCGCGAGACAAAACCAACCACCAGAAAACTCACAGATGACACGCAGCCGGACGGAGACACGGCGCGTGTCTGACGGTACGTCGGCGAGGTGTCCACTCAAACCAGGTTTTTATGAAGATGCTCAGATTAGAGACGCTGGATTGAGATTAAGTCTTCCTGACACACTAACGGACTGAGGCTCTGTCAAAGCAACAGGTGAATACTTGTTTCTGTACTAAATACTGTAACGTACAGAGCAGTGAAGGGAAAACACAATGAGATCAAACAACAAGGACGATAGAACAGATGAGAAATAACCTAGACATCTAAACAGTATCGATGAAGGAGGTGAGTGAACAATCCGGGTTGAAACCAAACTATGAATAAAAAATAAAAAATTGATTTACTAATGAAGAAAGGAAAGAAATACAATAGTCACTTTCTGTATCTGTGAGATAAGATGCTTCATTTGTTGCTAGTGTGTGTGTGTGTGTGTTGCTCTCACTTATATCCTGTATAAATCAAGAAACTCTCCTCTATTTTTGTATTTTTAATATCCGTGCATCACTCACAGTTTTACATGCAGCGTCTTTATTGAGGGTTTTCTGTGATGAATCTTTGGTAAAAGTTTAAAATGAAAAAATCTAACTAATCTGTGGGTGAGTCCAAACACTCCCAGTTCCTCACGTCAACAGTCGGTGACCTTTCTGACTGTTATATTTACATGAATTCAAATTCTGCCACTCGTGTGACTCACCAAAGTCGCCTCCGGGAGGTTCGACAGAAAGTTTCCACCTCACCAGCGGCCAACTCTCCCAGCTGCAGCGTCATGAGAGACTCTGGGGGGATTTAATGATCCGTCTGTAATCTTAATCTGGGCCGACACCTAATGAGGAAGCTTCACTCTAAAAGGAGTCTAATCGTCAAAGCCTTTTTTTTCTGTCGATAACCTCAATAACTGCTGTTCTACACCACAATTCATATTTCCGCTGAGAATGAAACAGTGTCTGCGTTGAGCGCATGAAAGTATCGCTGATTTTTCACTTTTATCTAGAGCTGCAACAGTTAATAGATTAGTAATCGACGACTATATTAATCGCCAACTATTTTGATAATCGATATCTGACTTTTTTTTATGAACAAAAAGTCATAATTCTCTGATTTCAGCTTCTTAAATGTGAATATGTTCTGGTTTCTTTGCTCCTCTGTGACGGTAAACTGAATATCTTTGGTGTGTGGACAAAACAAAACATCATCTTGAGGTTTTGGGAAACACGATCGACATTTTTCACCATTTAACGAACCAAACAACTCATCGAATAATCTAGAAAATAATCGACAGATTAATCGATAATCAGTCCTACTTTTTATCTTTCCTGCTTTTTCACAGACCTCGTGTCCTGTTGCTGCTTTTAAAAAGCCACTTCCTCATCTGCATGATCAAACCCTTCAGCCCCATAAAGGTCCTCATCCCTTCTCCAAACAACTGTTCCAGTGAGAAGCAAACTCCACAGACCCAGAGGGTTTTCTTCCTTCCTGGAATTCACTCATATTTATCACAGAGAAATTGAGCTAAAACCAAAAATAACCACAGATTTGCACTTGTCTTCTCTGACGCTGGTGGTTAAAACAGATGATAACCAGTGACTACACCTCGTGTCGTTTACTCGTCTGTGGTTTCCACACCTGAAACCGCTCATATCTCAGATGAGTTCAGGGAAAGGAAACAGCTGTTCAGTCGAGTTACGATTGCAAATTACTTTGTGATGGGGTTTTTTATTTAAACTATAATATCAGAACGCTGATGTTTCTTCCTCTGCACAAAGGTCAAACTTTACATTTCTGCAAATTTAATAAAACTGGCCTCGGCATCGATCCCTGAACCAACCGTCACGCATCATCGTCAGAACCCCGGTCGTCACGTCAACCACCTGCTCCTAAGTGTGGATTCTGTTTGGTGTTGATCTCATGGACGTTCCAAAACACTTAACATAAAAAAGGCTTAACATCACTTAATGCGCTAGAAGCAGTGATCAATCACCAGACTTCTCAGAAATGGTTCGGGAAAAACACGCACACGTGAAAAAATCAAACCCAAAATCATATAATTATGGTTATCTTACACTAAAATAACGTCCATAATTAAAGGATTTCAGGTTTGATTTTTGAAGTGTTTATGACAAGACATACCTGAGATTAATTTGGTAATTATTGATCCTTGAATGCTATAATTATGGACGTTATTGTACATTAAGCATTTTCAAGTGTTTTCCTTATAATGGTCTTCTTTTGGGAAAACGCTTAATGTAAGATAACGTCCATAATTATAGGATATCGGGTTAGATTTTTTTCCACAGGTGTACATGTTTATGACTGAGCATATCTGAATGAAATTTGGTGATTATTGATCGCTGAATTAGCACGTTAAATTACATTAAGCCTTTAAGAACGTCCCTTAATCTGCTAATCTAATGAAAACCCAGCGGAGACAGATTGAGCTCGTCACACATGATGATATATTTAGACACTGGACATGAAGGAAAAGAGCAAGATGATGGCGACTGAATACTGAACTGTCAAAAGTATATTAAATGTAGTAGTATGCACTGTTAATGTATATTAAACTGTAATCATTTCTCCCATTTTTACATTTTGTCTTCAGATTTTTTGTTTGTTTAATTTGCAGCTCTCATAAATAAGTGAAATCATATGTAAAGTGTCTGTATAATTTATTTTACACTTCATTAACCATGAGCAGACTTGTTTATAAAAGAGTGTTTTGCACTTGTTTACTGTCTTGCACTGAACAGAAGAGCTCTCCAAATTTCCAGTTTCCATCTACAATGACAAAAAAGTTTTATATTTTTATTTTTATTTTCTATGTCAACGTCTGGAAAGTTTGGGCATAGTTTTCAATAGTCGGCATCGAGGTCCAGAGTCTGTGTTTCTCTAACTTCAGTTGCTTCAATGCATAAAGAATGAAAAAGCATGTTTCTCAAAATGCAAACACACTGTAGTCTCTGATTTACATTATCTATCGCAAACCGTGGGGAATGACTGGCGGCTGTTTTTTCTCTTTGGCTGCATGTTTTTAGTTCAGCCAGTAGAGGGCGCCCTTGTTTCATATTTAAATACCCGAGACTTCAGTTTTTGAATTTAAAAAGTGTTGGTGGGAGACGCTGAGGAAATTCAAGCTTTTGCGAGCGGGAGAAGGAGAAACAGCGGTAATGGGATTCAAGATGTGACAGAGAGCTTCAGTGGAGAAAATGCAAGAATAAAACCTGAAATTATTGGCAGCATCGACTTCCAAACGCACTTCTCATTGTTTTCAAAACTAAAGAGGAAAAACTAAAGCATCTGTTACCGTCCCACCGTGAACTGAACTCAAACCAAATCACAGAATCTCGTCTTTCTCGTGCCGCCGCTCACACGACATCATGTGGCCTCTGCTCTCGGGCTCAACACAAGGTTCCACTGTTCAACCTGGACAGAAACTCGGCTCCCTCCGAGATCAGAGACCCAATTCAATGATAAAGAGTTGGTGTAACAACAAACTACCTGATTGCCTTCACCGACGCCACGTGTCAGGCATCATGATGACAAAGTGTATGAGACGTCAAGCCGGACACCAAAGCGTTACAGCGTCACGTATGAGTGGGTGAGTGGATTAGTTGTTTGCAAGTAGTGTGAAAGTGAAACACCGGCCGCTCGTCGGTGGAGGATGAAACTTTCTGACACTTGTTTCAAAAGGTGTAAAAAAAAAAGAAAAGAAACTTCCCGCAGTGAGAGTTTCACTCTGACTCTGTCCGATGGTTCTGCATGATACGGTTTATAAAAAACCGTGACACTGGCGATCGATGCGTCTCACAATGTGCACGTAGCGACGCAGTTCTGTTTATTTGAAAAGCAAACGGCGAATGGTCGGAGGTTTTCTGCGATCAGGGAGTTCGTCAGTTGGGTTTGTAAAATGATTCCACTGTGGGGTGAGGATGTGTGAGGAAAGAGCCCAGCGAGCCTTCTACAAACACACCAGAGCGCCATTGTGTTGACTTGTCGTGTGACGCAGAAGACAAAAGATGAACCAGGAGTGAAGGGTATCAGTGACCTTGACGGACGAAGACGGCGAAGGACAAAGACGTCGCTCTCCAGACAGTTCTGATTAGGAAAACGGGTCCCAACTTAATTTCCCCCAAAATCTAAACTAAATAAAAAGAGATTCTGTTCAGTAGTTGAGCTGCATGTAAAGGTGTGTGGGAAACTAAGCTCTTTGCCAACTCACTTATTGTCTGCGCGGCTTCCTGATGGTGGAGAGAGGAGACAACGTTCACTTCACATCGTCCTGATCTGAAACCGACACATGCTGCTTCTTCTTCTTCCTCCTTCAGCTCAGGCCCAGTTCACACCTGGTGTTCACATCTGTACCGTGGTTCTGCGTTCAGGTGTGAACCAACCCGAGATGCATCGAGGAGCCATTCCAGATCCGATCGCTCAGAGCACATTGGGCGCTGGTCTGAGTGTTTCAACAGCGCGAACCCAGATGCATCCTGGGCCTCACTGAGGCCCCGCCCACTCCACTAACAACCTACTCGTCGACCTACACTTTGATTAGAACAGAAGATATCGTCACACTACTCAAGTGTTTCCCCACACATGGATGTATGCGGCCACCAACTCAATATCAATATTGACCGCTATTGATTTTCTACTTTAAGAATAAAATCCTATTCATTTGGCAGATATAGAGGACGTGAGATCCGATCCCATGTGCAGGACTATGTGAACGGATGTCAGATCAGCATGTTCACAGCAAATGTGACCAGGGCCTGAGTGTCACGGGTTTGATATATCAGTTTATTTTCATATCATCTTTCTTCTGTATTTTAGAATGAGTGTGATTATGTAAAGAGGTTAAAACTTGCTAATTCACTCCCAAAATGTACAGATGTGTAAAGTATAAGAAAAATAAAACTGCTATAGAAGAAAAACATTATGATTTATGGTTAAAAAAGTCTAAAAAAATCAAAAGCCATTAGATCCCATGATTATCCATCATGTACATCTTCTTTTTTAAAGATAGATTTAAGGTTATGTTGTTGTACGTTGAACATCTTAAAGTGAAGGACATGTTTCTTGAGACTGTAGAAAAAACTGTTTTCTAATGAGGAAATAAATGTGGAATTAGAAGACGTGTGTACTGTAGATACTGATAGAAAAGAACCATATTGGGAAAGTAAAGGTTGTTGTTTGTTCCTGCTTAGGCACCAAAACCTGACAATCACGATGAGGATCACTGAGAGAACTCGCAGTCGTCTTTAAGAAAAATAACCTAATCTAAAGCTCTGACTCAAACGCCACTCTGGGTTCCATGATGTCATGTGTTGCAGAGATGAACTTTCATGACCGTTCATCAGGAGAACCAGGTCACCTCTGCCCCTGAGGAGTCTCAGCCGGAAGCATCTCCTGACCTGCATCCCACCGAGAACCTCTGAGACGTGACCTCTGCCTGGCAACAGTCGGCAGCTTCGTCGGGGTGAAGTGTCATCACCTCACAGCTGCACATTCAGAGGAAGAAGAGCTCTGATGGACCGCTGCACTAACCTTAATGTGGACGAGGACGACGACAAAGACGGGAAGAAACTAGTGTTTCGGAAGTCTCTAGTCTAAAGCTTCGGTTCCCAAAGTGATATTCAGCCAAATGTGTTTCATAAGTCAAGGTTTCTATCTTTGAATCTTCTGCCAGCACATCAACACAAACTGTCACCGAACCCTTTTTCATTAAAACTACTACTTTGTCAAAAAAATAAGATCTTAAGTTATTAACAGTGAGGTGTGTGGATTAGGAAAAAGTCACCGTGGGACGCTAATAAATAAATGCTGTTGGGTGTTTTTTCTTTGGTCGGTCGTCCAATGGTGTAGGAGCAAGTCCTCCAGAGAGGGCGGAGCAGCAGGTGATTGGCTCTGTGAGAAAGCAAAGATCCTAACCAACCCTGAACTTCGGCGGAGCTGAAACGAGTCGACGCAGACGTGTGAATCTTTCCCTGGTACCATCGGTCGCGTCTGATAAAGGGTTGAAACCGACTCGCACTAGGTAGTACTTGCAGTTCAAAATGTAAAAGGTTTCACGTGGACTCCCTATTCCACTTTGACTGGTCGTTTCTGAACGTCAGTTGCTTTGAGCTTGCACCTGTGACTTCACAAGTTTACATTTCAGTTTGTGATGTGTTGAGTAAAACCGGAAACTGTCTTTGTATCATCACTTCACTTGTGACGAGGTTAAAGCACAGTTCATGTTTTCTTACTGGGGGAGGGGCAGGGGTCCGTGACTGTTTCCTGGTCGTCAAACTTCATATCAGAAACGTCCAAATCTACTAAAGTCTTTTTCATGCTTCCAGGCTAAAGTGCGTGATAAAGAAAATGTATCTTCTGCTTTACGTCAAACTAAACTTATTGTGATTCAAAAAAAAGTCTGTCGGGTTGTGATGTTTGGTGAACAGGATCAATGACGACGACTTTTCTGAAAGTCCACTGTGGTAGAGAAGTTGTACAGGTTGTGAAAATGGAAGAGGAAGAAGTGGACGTTGGTTCAGTCTCCAAGGAAACCTGTTGTCGGTGTGTTTGTAGGAATATATGGAGAAATGTGGAGGTTTTGCAGCCGTCATACTTCATTTAAGGTTCCCTGTGGCGTTTTCTCTAAACAAAATAAGTTATTTTAACATTTCGTGTCACTCACGAGTACAGAGGAGCCGCGTGAGATCAGTGGCACGACCGAGCTGCGCTGCCTTGTGTTCGGCCGAGACTCCCCCAGAAACGGTTCCACGGGGAACCTTAAGTGTGCGGTTCTTTCTTCCGTTTCTGTGCAGGGGTTGGGTCCTTTACTGATTCTCACCTAACATTCACGTCTGAAAATATGGCATTTTCTATAATAATTATGTTAAAGTTGTAGAGCTGCCTGCTGCGCTCTTTTAAACTAAACCTATTAGTTTTCACTGGACAAATATTAGGTTCACTGGACAAATATTATCATAAATACATCTGCAATAAAACAAAGAGCAAGAAAAAAAGAAGCAAATCTGTCAGAAGTGTATTAGTGAAAGGTGAAGTTGTTCTGTTCTAAAATTCTAGTTTCAGTTTTAGAACTCAAAGGCAACCACAGAACGTACCATCTCTAAAAATCATAATAGGTATTATTTCTTACAATAAATCAATAAATGTCTGCTCCAGATTGTGTTTGTCTGAATATATGAGGATTCGTGGAGGAACATGTGAGCGTGTGAGAGCAAAAGTGAAGGCGATAAGAGGTTGAAAATGTCAGGAGCATGTGTGTATTCATACCGTCTGATCTATTCCCTCAACCACTACACCCGTTTCTAAAAAAAAAAAAAGTTTCCCATTCTCCACCAAAGTCCCACAAATCTTTCATCTCCAGACTTTTGTTTGCATGTATGTTGAGCAGTTTCTTCATTTGCAGGACAATGAGGACTTCTCAGAGACGTGGAGGGTTTTACTGACGCAGGCCCACCGACACATAAACGACTTCTTCGTGGAAAATGAGACGACAAATCTCCTTTTTCGTCGTTGGGTGGAACGATTGTCCTGTCCCTCAAGTCTCCTTCGCCTCCAAACCAGACGCCCAGTCCCTGGTCCTTCAGGGTCCTGAAGCCAAACTAACACTTGTGTGTCTTGGTGTTGACGGTTCAAACACTGTAACGTTCCAACATCAAGACACTTGGTGTGAAACCACGTTTTCCAGACCTGCTGACTTGTTTGAGAATCACACCGGAAGTTCAAACGTTGCGTGTCTGTGTGTGTAATGAGGTGGATTTCGTGGATTTACGTGCCGCAATGAGTTTCACTAACTTGCGCAATGTTTATGCGACTGCCAGAAGAAAAACTAGAAGATACAGGAGGCATCATGGAGCTCTCAGCTTTAGATCCTGCGACGTCAAAGCGGAGAGTTGAGCGGTTCTGAGGAGCTGTGAAAGGTTTGATGCCTCTGATCAACACATCCTGAGAACTGTAGCCATTATTTCAACTCTCGACTTTGGACCGACTAAAGGAACCTACTTTTTCCACATCATCTTGTTTAAAAGGCTTAATTCTCCTTTTGGAAACTGGTGAATTGAATCCACCATCTTTACTGGGAAGCATTTGTTTCTCTCTGTGTGACGGCCCGGGGCCGTGTGATAATTCTTTTGTCCTGCCTCTGGTTTCCTCTAAGGCTCTTCCTGCCGGCCTGGCCCCTCCCACCTCGCTGAGAGTTTGTATAACCAACTTTCCTTGTGGCGTCAAAAGTCTTTTCGTTGAGCTTCATGAGTTCGTTCTATATAGCATCATGTTAACATCTCTAGATGTTTAGACATCTGCAAAGGGTAGCTGGATGAAGTTCGGACGTTTTGGGGAACCTGATTCTTTTTTTAAGTTGTTAAAATATGATTTCTTGAAGACAGAAAATACAGAAAAAAAAATGTGTTTAAATTATTAAAATTGAGAAAAATGTTGGGAGTGTGAGAGCATCCTTCCTGTTGGCTCATGTGCTTCATGTTCACTGCTTTGATTCTTGAGTCCTTTTGAAGTAATATTCATACTCAGTGTGTTGAACCTTCCCCATCATCATCTCTCAGTGAGAGACGGTCATGTCGGTTTTTACTGAAAAAGTCCTCGGACAAACTGAGCATGCACGCACGCACACGCACACACACACTCGCGGACACACACACGTGGATTGCTGCTCATTCAGCAGTTTGCAGTGATGAGACGTGTTTGAATGTGTGTTTTGTTGAAAACTGGATTCCTGACGAGTCAAAAGACATTATGACTTTTCGATTTAAAGAAGGGAACAACAAGAGTGAACATACTTACCCACTGCTGACCCCTGCTTCTTATCAGTCATCCCAGTGTTTGTGTGTGTGTGTGTGTGTGTGTGTGTGTGTGTGTGTGTGTGTGTGTGTGTGTGTGTGTGTGTGTGTGTGTGTGTGTGTGTGTGAGAGTGTGTGTGTGTGATTGTGTTACATACTGCCACGATTCAAAGAGGGAGAAACGAGACCGAGACCCATGGTGTCGGTGTTTCTCGAGCTGCTGTGTGATCTGGTTGTGTACGAGTAGTGAGTGGTACATACACGCTGTGTAAAACTTAGGTGACGGTGTGGGAGTGGTCTGAGCGTCCGTGAGAGCGGGGTCGCACGCCACGGGAGACACAGCCTCCTCCTCCCCTCCATCCTCCTCCATCTTCTGCTCTTCAACTTCCTCCTCAGCTTTCTCCGCTAACCTCTTGGACATCCTGACCGACCTTTGACCCTGCAGATGAAAATGTTTACTCAAGTTAAAGAAGCCGAAGAAAGTTCATCGACATCTAATCCAACACAAGACTGGGAAATCGCCTGTACACATCACATCACATCACATCACACGTCTGCGTTTTTAGATTCCTCACCTTGGCAGCAGGTCGGGCAGCGGCCACTTTTTTCGGTTGCCGCCCTCTGGACTTGGGAACTTTGGGGCCGGAGAGCGTCTTCATGGTGAAGGCGGCGTGCTGCAGGATGCAGTCAGTGCCGCAGTACACGGAGTCTGGCAGGGCTTGTTTGGAGCAACTGGGTCCGATGCATTGAGGGAGAGAGCTGTCCGTCTGCGTCTCCGGTTCAGGTTCAGGTTCAGGTTCTGGCCTCATCACAGGAGCCTCCTCCTCCTCCTCAACCTGCTGCTCTTCATCCTCCACCACATCCTCCTGAAAACGGACGATCGTATTAGACCCAGAGAGAAAACTTCCTTCATGCAAATCGGCCTAAACCTGCAACAGTGGCTGAATACTAAATTGGTTGCCAACTATTTTGATAATCTACAAATCGGTAGTAGTTTTAATGAAGATAAAAAGTCAAAATTTCTGATTTCAGCTTCTTTAATGTGAATACTTTCTGGTTTCTTTTCTCCTCTGACTGTTAACTGAATATCTTTGGTGTGAGGACAAAACAAAACTACATCTAGTGGGTTTGGGAAACACGATCAACATTTTTCACCATTTTATGACATTTTATGAAACAAACATCTAATCGATTAATCAATGAAATAATCAACAGATTAATCCATGATGAAAATAACCGTTAGTTGCAGCCCTAAATTAGCCCCTGACTAAAAAACACAAATATAAATTACCGGGTTGATTTATCACATAGATACTGTCACGTGCTGAGAAACATTCAGCCAAAAAACAAACTACAGCTGTAGCTCTTTACATTTTATTCTGAATTTTTAGTGATTTAAGATTAATGAGCGATCTGGAGATCACTGGCAATCCAAATTAAAAAAGGGGAAACCTTGAGGACTTGATGCTGATGCTGCTCCTCCACGTCTCCAGCAGAAAGACTCCCAGTCACACACTCAGGGAAGCCGAGCGCAGGCTCAGGTCGAAGCTGCCTCTTGGTGGTGCAGGGGGGGCAGACGTACTCCTGCCCTCTCTTCTCCATGTTGCGGCCCAGAGTCTCGCCGATACCGACGCAGTCGCCGTGGAACCAGTCCTGGCAACTGTCGCAGCAGATCATGAACCTAGAGGAGGAAGCGGAGAACAGAACAGAAGAGCGGTGGTAAGGAAGTGAAACTAACAGGCACGGTCGGTTGAGATATGCAAACAGATCCGTGTTACCAGAAATGAGTCCTGTACCTTTTGTTGTGTTTCTGTCGGCAGATGCAGTACAGAGCGTTGGAGTCGTAGCCCTCGCTGTCTGATATACTCGAGTACCCTCCTTGGTTTATTCTGTCTTTCTCCTCCTGCTCCCCCTCTTCCTCCTCGGGTGCATCGTCGTACTGGCCAGGAGCGACCTCGGTGACCTGGTCCATGTCAGTGTCTATGATTATGCAGTCTGAGTTCGATCGCTGCGCCGGACTCAGAGTCACATCAGAGCGAGCAGGTGAGGTCTGGATCTCGGTCGGGTTGTGTGGATCGTTTTCCTCCTGCTGCTGCTGCTGCTCGACCGTGCCGACGAACATCACCTCATCGTCGTTGTCCACCTCGTCTGGAATGTTTGGCTGAAGCTCCACTGCCCTTCCTCGACCTCTGCCTCGTCCTTTGCCTCTTCCCTTGCCTCTTCCTCTGCCTCTGCCTCTTCCTCTGGCCTTTCCTCGTCCACCTTTCCCCCCTCTACCCTTCGAGTCTCCCTGCCGACCTCTGGATTCCAGCCGCTCCTTTATCTGTATCAGAGTCATTTCATCGCTGTCGTCTTCTTGACTAGAGATCAACACCACATCGTTTATTCCTGCCGCCGCACCGTCAGGGGGAGAAAGCGGCTGTGAAACTTCCATCTCGTCAGCAGATTCCACATCGTCGGGCACCTCAGTTTCATCTAAACCCTGAGGGGAAGGGGCCTTGGTGGCGTCGGCGTCTTCCAGAGTGTCGTGGGCTGCCAGTGCGTCTGGCATGTCAAGTGACAAGCCCTCGTTGCCGCCGAGCAGCGAGAAGGCCGTGTGGAAAGCAGAGCCAAAGTCCTGCCACAAGCTGGGGTCGAGGCTGCCGCCCGCAGAGGCCTCTGAGGCCGGCTTACTCTCCTCAGATGCAGGTGAGGAAGGAGACGACCACTCCAGGTCGTCGATAACGCTCCTCGCTGAGCATGTCGCTTTACGAGTGGCGCGGCCCTCCGCGGAGGTCTGGGGCGTCTGGATGTTTCGACGGCTTCTGCCTCTCCGCACGGGCGGAGGGCTGTGTGACAGTTCCCCGACTTCCTCCATGAACTCCCTCCTGGCGATGGTGGTGCGCCTGAAGCCCCAGGACTTGGTCACCTGCGACAGGGATGGCCTCACGTTCAACTCCCCCCCGTCAGTCTGGCTCTGCTGTTCCTCTGCAAAGAAGACAGAAATACACAGAATTAACATCACGTTCATTGGCACTGTCTGTCCAGTGGAGGAATTCATAAGACTATGGAATGTGTTTTACCTGAAATATTATCATCTGTGATGCTATTTTCCACAGGGTTCATACTGACATCAAGCCTGTGAAACAAAAGAGGACAGAATTCTTTAATCTTTTTATGCTGCATAAAATCTTCATGGAGCCGAAGCTACCACATTATCTGATGGAAGATTATCAATCTACAAGCACGAGAGAATAACACAAGTATATTTTGGCTGGTTGTGGGTGATGGCACTTATTTAGAGCTGCAACAGATAATCGATTATTAATCGACTACTAAATTAATCAGCAACTATTTTGATAATCGATTAATCGGTTCAAGTAGTTTTTATGGCAAAAAGTCACGTCTCTGATTCTTAAATGTGAATATTTTCTGGTTTCTCTGCTCCTCTGACAGTAAAGTAAATATCATGTTGGGTTTAATTAATGGAGAAAATAATCATAAGTTGCAGCTCTACACTTATGGTCATATATATATATATATATATATATATATATAAACAGCCCTTGCAATAAATCATACCATAACTGTTATAGTATGATTTATTATTGAAGGTTATAGTGTTTGTTTTTTTTGTGGATAATGCTTGAGATACTTTTTCTGATCCTACAATTAAATTAATTGTTGTATTGTTAAATTAATTTCTAATAATTCAACTTAACATTAATGAAGGTAATATTTATGACAGAACTCATAACCTGTTAATAACTGAGTGAATATTCTTATATGACAATTTATAAGCTTAACAATTAACTGACTATTTAAGACGGCCTTACAGTTCTCTCGTGATGGAATATTATTATTACCTTTCCGTTTTCTCTGTGTTAACTGATTAATACAGAAAATGAATGAGGTGCTTCGCAGCAGATGAGCAACAAAAACAAAACTGCACTCAGAAAACGAGTCCTTCTACAGAGACAAAGGGCCACAAGATGGATGAGGAGAGTTTGATCAAACTAATGACACTGACTGGGATCAAAGGTACATTTAAGGAAGATTCAATTTACCTTTGATTATTTACTTTTGACTCCACTACCTTGATCTAGGAGCTGTTGAACTTCTCAAAAATAAAATGTCACAGAGATGATGATGATCATGGTGATGATGGCCATGATTAAAAACAAAAGCACATGTTCAGATTAAGTGACGTAGTGAACTCATCGGTGCAGCTGTTGCTGATCAACGTGATCGATCACAACGTGGATATTAATAACTGACGCTCAACAACGGAACAGAAACTAAAACTTTCACTAGCAGACCTCAGGTCAGTGCAACAGACGAAACGTCCCTTTCACACACTCGTGTGTCTTTTGTTTCCTGTAGAAGAAGAAGAAGAGTCTTGTTTCTGAGGGCGGCCCGACATTGTTCTCCACAGCTAGCTGAGCTAGCTAGCTAGCTAGCTGCTAACACTACGTGCTAACCAGGGACAATACGACGGGGCAACTAACTCTCCTGAGAATATACTGACACGACATATTTACATGGTTCACACTCTCACTCGGGCACTGCGAGGAGAACAAACACACACACGAGTCATACCTTCAATATAAACACGACAATGTCCCGGTTTCGGATAGAGTCTCTCGGCTAGCTAGCTAAGCTAGCGCCGCCTTCCATTTTACTCTGCCGTGTCGATACGTAATCTCGCGAGAAGTCGTCGTCGCAGGCGGAAAACATCGTGCAGTCGCAGTAAATTATTTTAGTTTTAATATTTTTTGTTGAAATATATCTGTTTTCTGTGAACAGAATCCAGGATTAACTTTTTAAATAAAGTGTTAGACTATTGGTGTATTTTTATATACATTGAACACAATGTTGTAAATAGGTTGAAAAAATAAAAATAAAAGGACAGTCACGTGGTTTCCGGTCCATTGTCCGTTTTTCTTTATATATATCCTTTTTTTTTTACATTTTATTTATTCATCAATAATCAAACAGCGTTGTAAACATAAAACACATACAAAAATATATATTTTATAGCTTGTTTAAGAATATAGAATTGACTTAACGTATCATTTGCTTTCATTTTCGAAAAGTTTTAAATAATGGTTTATGGATTGAAAATTTTGATTTATGTATACGAAATTTTGCGAGTAATAGTATCAAATTTATAGTATAGTATTTATTCATAATATAGTATTGTAATGATTTGGTAGAAGGGTAAGAAAAAAACAATAAGTTTTCATATGTAAGGGGAAATTCTGATATAAAACATTGAGAAATAAATGTGTATCCGTACCTCCTGAATTGTCTCTACCACAGCTGGATCTGTTTCTCCTCGAGAAAGTTGAGTAGTAACCGTGATACACACGTCTTATTTAAAAAATAAATTGTCTCTGTCCCTACTGGAATAACCCATAACTCCATTGACCTACATGCAAAGTTTTATCAGTAAACTTTGTCATTTTCATGATGGACGTTTGATTTAAAAAAATCAATTTAACACCAAACTGATCAGAGCATTTTTATTTTTTTGCTTCACAAGTCCATATATTGTTATGTACAATATGTAAACAAGAACGAGACACAAGCTGAAAAAACAAACATGCTCACGGGATATAGAATCCAGCCAAAAAGGATTTTTTTTTCTTTCTCTTATTCATACCTCACCCAGTTTGTCGACTGTCTGACCAGGATTTACAAATCAGCTTTGGATCATTGGCGCCGGTCGCATGTAGACTTTGCTCAGTGCTGACATTCATACGAAGAAGTAATTTCTCAAAGAACTTTTTTTTTCTTTTTTTGAGACATAGAAATGTGATTTCTTTAAACATACTATAAAAACATATAACACTATAAATATTGTTCAGTTATCTTCTTACAAAACCTCTGTACAGTTGTAAATTTTTAAGGTATTTTTCTTTTTAATAAATCACAGATATTTCTATGGAGGCCTATACAATGTAGGTGGGGGGCAACAATACAAAACTGTTATGAACTATAAATGTCACAGCTGACATGAAGAGGACACGTTTGTTTTTTTCAAAAGTAACGATGAAACTTGCTTTTCTCAAAATACCTCTGATGGCACCATGATAAGTACAAACTGCTGATGGCTATTTTTAAGTTTTCTGTCGTATAATATGGAGAAAATGAAAGTTAAAGCAGCATTGACAGTGAACGTGTGAGTGGAATTATTCTGTGGGGTGATCTCGCTCAGACTGGAAAATTAAGTGATAACAGAAGAGGGTTTTTTTTTTTTTAAACACAGAACTACAGTAAGAAAACAAACAGACTCACATTTTATATTTCTACTTTCATTTGAACACAGATCTGTGGCAACTGTGAATGATCGATAAACCGAAGATAAATGTCAACCAGGCAGATGTACACACAGGGGGAATGGAAAAATCAAAAGTTAATTTTTTTTGTCAGAGATGCAGGCCCTCTCCAGCACCGAGTATGACGCCACAAGCGGCCCGACAGCGGCCCGACAGCGGCCCTCGCAAAAGCCTGTCCAAGTTTTTCTGCAGTGTAGCGGTCAAGTCACGGTCACGGCAGCAGCACTGTCTTTACTCTTGTCCACTAATGACGGAGAGTTGCTTTTGTCCGATACGGATCCCGCGGCCGAGGGCAGGGTCTGTGTGGCCGGGGAGAGGCCCGACGGTTTGATGGAAGGCTCCGAGTTGGCCTCCGTCTCTGGCTCCTGCTGCGAAGCTGTGGCTGGAAGACAAAAAGCAAACAGAACATGAGAACACGGAGAACAGGGAGAACACGGAGCTGCTTGTGCGACTGCATAAACTCCTGCCTCGTATCCCAGTGGTTGGATGAGGGGTAAAGATTATGTCCATTGTATTTATAACTGCAAAGCAGGGATCCAGAGATTATGACTGTTCGTTCATTTTCAATATAAAGTTGCTTCACGTCAGGATATTATCCATTAGAAAATTATGCATCTCCTGCAGCAGGACGGTTCTAACTGAACCGCACTTTCACAATGTGCAACAATATTAAAACTATATTTTGGGTTTGTATCACAATACTTGGATGAGCATCGTCTGAAACAGGAAACACTTAAGTGAAGAAGCTTCACACAGTTTGGAAAAAAAAAACAAGTTCCCTGAGAGAAATTCTCCTTCTCACCAAACCATATACATACATTGAGTGTGATTCTTCTCTTTTGATGGACCACGTTATAGAAAACAAGTTGGAAAAGGAGAGAAACAAAATAGTTAGTTATTCTACTGAAGCAGGCGGCACAGGTGCATTGTGGGCGTGCCTACCGTTACCTGACTGCGTGCAGGACTTCATGTGCTCGGGCCAGTGCGCCTGCTGACAGGGGTAGTCGCAGTAGCTGGTGTTCCAGCAGCAGTAGAAAATGGCCTCCTTCCGGCAGTTGGCGCACCACTGTTTCTTCTTGGTCTCGTCCACCGCCTGCTGCTTCTCCAGCTCCGTCTGCTTCTTCACCTCCGCCACCAGCCGCTCGCGCTCCTGCTCCAGACTCTGCCTCATCTCGGCCATCGTCAGTTCTGCGTTCATCGAGTCGGACGGAAAAGGACACAAACGACTCGAAAACTCGTTCGACAAGAAAAAAAACTAAACGCGTGATTTACAGACCCTGGTTTTGTGCAATGACCAGTGTTGGGCAGCAGGGGTGTAGCACCAAATTCTGGGCCCTGTACATAAGCGGTGTCTGTGGGCCCCTCGCAGCTATGATGCTTTTTATGTATGATACTGTGTGTGTGTTCTTATAGCAACTAGCTAACTCCTACTGTATTCAGGTAGTAAGCTGTGTCGATCTCAGCTAGGTAGCCGCTATGTAGCAGCTCCAGGCTTTCCAGGGCAAGCAAAGCTTACTTTTCAAACCAAGTATTACGGTAATATAACTACTTTTTTAACAGGAGTAATAAGTAGACAATAACTTTTTACCCTTCCTGAGTAACTTGCCCAACACTGACACATGCTGGAAACAGGAAACTCACCTAGATTGTGTTTCATCTCCGACAACTCTTGCTGATGCAGCCACTGGAGCTTTTCGATCTCTATCCTTAACCGTCGAATCTGTGGTAGGAAAAATCCGACAAAGATTATAATCCTTATTATGATCCTTTAATAAATATTAGTATGTTAATTAATAAAGCGCTAATATTTGCCAGGCTTTACCTCTGCTATCGTGTTTCCTGACGTGCTTTTGGAAAGATCGTTGTAGATTTCAGTCATTGTCCCTTTTATCGAATCCATGATCTGAAAAGATTATAGACAAAAAATTTGATTATCCGTTCACTATTTTAATCGTTGATAAATTCAAAGTTAGGAGAGTGTTATAATATGCACATTTCTTTCTTTGTGCCATCAATGCAATACGACAAAGTTCAAAGAGATAATAACTAGACTGTGTCTGTGAATGGCTGCTATCGGCCGATATTAGCCATTCACAGACATGTCGGTATCGAGAACTATATATATATATATATATATATATAAAATCGGCCAACAGATATGAGCCTTTAAATGTGCATTTATGTTTTACATTTTAGGTCAAATAAATGTTATTTTTCTTAATTCAAGTTCTATTTATTTGGTTGTATTTGTAATTCTTATTTGTTTATGGTTAAACTTAAATATCAAGCCTCAATTATATTTCTTTGTCATAAATGTTTGATAACGACATACATATACATCGGCCATCGGCCAATTTCAGTATCGGGAAACTTGTACTCCCTAATATCGATAATGGATTTGGCCCCCAAAAATCCATATAAGTGGGGCTCTAATAATAATTTGTATGATGACCTGTGAGATAAATTACTATAAATCCACGTGTTAAACGACTGAGAACTCTTTGACGTACTTTGTTTGTGTACTTCGCGATGTCTGCAGCCACGTCGGCCGAGCCTGTGGGGATCTGCAAGTCTCCGGACACAAGAGAAGACGAGCTCCCAGACAAGCCCTGGGTGGCTGAGGACGAAGATGTCGTCTGAGCCGGGTCTTTGTGTTGCACCTTGGCTGATTGTCTGGTCTGGTAGCGGGTACTGGAGGAGGAGGAGGAGGAGGAGGAGTTCTGCTGTGGGCTGCGTGTTGGAGCTGCTGCCTGCTCTCCTAGCTGCTGCTGCTTTTGCACCTTCTCCACATGCCACTTCTGCGAGGACGCGGGAAATTTGGTGGGATTCCAAACCACTGCCCGCTGCACGGCCTGGGCCGTCTCTTTGGGCAGCAGGGGGCGCTGTTTCTTCACGGCTGCGGCGGGTACTGGGGATGCTGCGGAGACGGGGGAGGTGGAGGCAGGAGAGGCGGCGCCGGTCGGTCCACCGGTCGTCGTGGTGGTGGTGGCGGCGCCGCCGGACTGACCGGAGGTCGCGGTAGAGACGAGGTTGAGGGCGGCAGCGATGGCGGGTTGCTCCTTCAGGTTGGGGGCAGCCGATGGTGTCGCTGCTGTGGCAGATGGTGGCAGTTTACCTGAGCAGAAGAAATACACAGTGTTGCTTTGGAGGGAAGAACTCTGGATTTCTGATCTACTTGATTATAATATTCATGCTGAAAGAAAAGAATGTATTACAGTTAAGGTTAGACCTAGTGCTGCAGCTCACGATTATTTAAATTATCGATTAATAAATTGTCGATCGTGTTTCCCAAAATCCAAGATGATGTTTTGTTTTGTCCACACACCAAAGATGTTCAGTTCACGGTCACAGAGGAGCAGAGAAACCAGAACATATTCACATTTAAGAAGCTGAAATCAGAGAACTTTGACGTATTTCATAAAACTACTTTAATTCAGTAGTCGCTCACTAATTGATTAACTGTTGCAGCTCTAGTTAGTTTGAATCTATTTAGGATTTCTAATAACCTGAGAAACGGAAGCAATTTGAGTGTTTTGTTTTTTGGGAAATTTGCCCATTGTTTCACTCTGGGTTAAGATGACAGATAGAGTTTCCTATAAAAGACAGTTATAACATTATACTGTATGTTTCTACAGTGACAAAGATAAGAGAGAAGAAAACGCTTGGCAGATAAAACATGGTGCTTTCTGTAAAGTGCTCATGGTTTCCAGAGGCCTCACCTTCCAACTTGGCAACATTCGACTCTTTGAGAGTTCTGGCGGTGGCAGCGGCCCCCGGCTCTCTTCTTGCCCTCTTTGAGTCCCGACCTCCGTGTTCGTCCCCCAGGTCGATCACCAGCTCTCGTTCAGAGTCGGAGTCTTGCTCAGCCAGCGGCGGAGCCGCGGCCGCTCTGCCCTCCTCCGGGGCTTTGGGCTTCTCGGCGACGGGCTGAGGCTGCGGCGCCCGGGGCTTGTCCTGGACGTCCCTGTCCGCGCCGTTGGAGCCCTGTTTGTCATTGAGTAGGGGTTCAGCGGAGGCTTTATCCCCCGTTGCCGTCACTCCCTCCTTGTTCTCTCTGTCCGTGGATTTCGGCCTTTTTCTCTCCGCCTTGTCTTTGTCGTCGTTGGCGGAGCTCTTTGGCTTGTGTTCCTCGTCGCTCAGGTACTCGCTGTCACTCGAGTCGGACTTCTCCGAGTCCTCAGAGTCACTGTGGTCGACACCTTTATACACGTCTTCAGAAATGTCATCGATCCCTGTACGTAGAAACACGCGTTCGTCATTATGTCGGAATAAAAGAGTGAAAATAAAGACGTATGGTTTTCCACCACTAATCCCAGTCCACCATATGTTTCAGCCAGGACTGCAACTAACGATTATTTTCATTATTGATTAATCTGTTGATTATTTTCTCGTTTGTTTGGTTCATAAATTAGTGAAAAATGACAATTGTGTTTCCCAAAACCACTGAGATGATGTTTTGTTTTCATCCAACCAAAGATATTCAGTTTACTGTCACAGAGGAGCAAAGAAACCAGAAGATATTCACATTTAAGAAGCTGAAATCAGAGAATTTTGACTTTTTTTCCTCTGCTACTTGAACCGATAAATCGTTTATCAAATTAGTTAGCGTTTGATTTAATAGTCGATTGCTAAATTAACTGTTGCAGCTCTAGTTTCAGCTGCCACATGTTTTGGGTCAAAACAATTAGATCAAATATAATCTAATCTGAAATCTAAAAAATATCCAGATGTTCATGACATTTGACATTTGTTGTATTAAATATCTTTCTAATGGAAATATTATTGACGTCACGGGCAGTTAACGCCTCTACGAGGAGACGACGTGATGAATAGGTTTGTGTACCGAGCTGAGCCTTGCAGCTCTCGATGGTCTTGTCCAGGCTCCGGATGTGTCTCCTTGGGGTCGAGACGGCAGCCGAGCCTTGTTGCTGCTGATGTTGCTGCTGCTGCACCGTCTCGCTCAACTCCTTTAGATCCATCTCGGCCTTCACTCGATCTGAGAACGAGAAGGTCGACGTTCAGGTTCATCATCATCATCATCATGTTGAATACATCAATACAGTAATGTTTACAGTATGTTTGTGCTGCTGGTACTGACCCAGGTTGAGGTTGAGGATTCCTCCTGTGCCACTGGTCCTCTCCTGTTTGGGCACCAGTCCGGGGTTAAAGGGCCTGGGGCTGCCCGTCACACTGCCTGCAGGACCCGTCTTCCCTGAGACCGGAGACGCTGTAATCACACGAAAGAAAAGAAAAACGACGACAACCTTGGTTACTTTTGATTTAAATAGGTAGTTAACATGATAAAAACAGCATCACTTAAGTTAAGAGTTTTTTAAAAGTCTTAATTAGGGCCGTCCCCATCCGATCTCAACATTCGCTATTAAGGATACGCATTTTTAACCGATTTGGATCCGCTTTAACGAGCACGTAAGCTGCAAGAGGGTCGGGCTGCAGACGCTGAAATACAACACACCTGACCGTGGCGTTTGTTTAGTTTCACAACTCTTCATTTTTTCTTAATGCATTGCGTAGCTTTATAATTGTAAAGCATTTTGGTTGATTTTAAACCTCGAGTGTACTCAATATTAAATGACTCGAATTGGGGGCAAAAAAAAAACTTGATCGGGACATTTCTAGTCTTAATTTTAATAATATTCCATTGGGGTCGACGGACGGGAAACACTAGATTGGTACAATGATGAACTTAAACGAAGTTTCCCTAAGTTAATCATCTCCCAACTTATTTACACATCCAGCTGTTGCTGAACAACACGATCACTCATCAGGTGTCGTGTTTCTGGCTGCTACAGTCCAATATTCACTCTTTTAGCTCCATCTTTGGTCTCCACCACCTCCTCTAGCTGCTAAATGCTCAACTTGTTCCTCAGCGAGTCTCTGAAGTGTGAATCTATAAGCCGTTTTTGTGCCAAGCTGACGATGCTACGAGAGCGATGAAACATCATTTATAGCCACTATTCCTTCATTTACCAGAACAGTCCATGGATTCCTCTCCAGTGCTGTAGTGGAACGCAGGATTCCTGCCGGCCTTCTCCATGTCCTGCTCCCCGTCAGAGCCCGTGTGAACCGAGGAGTTGGTGCTCATGGGGGAGCGGGGCATGTCCGTCAGGGAGACCCTCCGACTCATGCCGCCGGGCGTGGAACTCTTGCCGAGGACCATCTTTGGAGACGCGGTTATGTCAAAGTTTAGGCGCAGTTTATCCGTCTTCTCCGTCTTCACAGTGCCGGCCCCGGGGTTGGACGGGTCCAGCAGCATCTGGAGCTGGTTGTTGGGTGTGAACGGAGTGCGAAAGGGAGCATAGTTGAAGACCCCGAACTTCTTGCGGATGTTCTCCACGTAGACCTCCATCTCCTGCATGGCACTGTTGAAGATGCTCTTTGTCTTCTTCACGGAGAAGGGAATCTCTTTAGACATGAGGTAGCAGTTGTTGATGGGGACCCACGCCCTGCGAGACAAACCGCCGCAAAAAAACGCTTTACCAAACTGGAATCTCCTGACAAGAATCTCGTCTTATCGAAGGAGGAAATCTCACCGGTCGTGTTGCCCAAAGAAGCGAGCGTCTACCTGCCCGTCCTTTTCCCGAAGTGCTTTCGCCGGCCAGAAGGGAAAACCCTTCAGCTTGGCCCAGACCAGCGGGTGGGGTTGACTCTGTTGGGGACAAGAAGTCAGTGTTTAAATCCAAACAGAGACATTGACACTGTTTTAAATATGATATTTTAATATAATGTAAAGACGTACACATGGCTCACAAAACCAGTTGTCCCTTTTTTGGCAGGCGGACAGGTAGCACTCTGGACACACCTCGATCTCATTCATCTGAGAGAAACATGGAATCGATTATAAATCAAGAAACATTTACAGAAAGCTCTTTTTTTTGCATTGGAAAAGCTTCTTTTACCTCGTGTTCACAGATCTTGACGATGACTTTCGCCGTTGCCGTTAGTTTGTGGTTACCTTGAAAAAAGGCAGATGCTAAATTATATTTTCTTTTTTTTTACCCCATTTGCTGATACGTGTCATTTGATTTGGTATATGATTTCATAATGATTACCTCCATTGTAGATGATGCAGTTGTGCAAGATCCATTTCATGTCGGCGAGAAAGGCTTCGGTGCAGCCGTACATTTTCTTTTTTATATTCTGTGAAAAGGCAAAAGAAATAATATCAAACACATTGTGACACTTAAATGAAAATAATCATCTTTAAAACTTATTCTGTGATTTATAATTTATTTATTTCTTGAGCACATGCCTGTCACAATAAATGCTTTTTGTTGCACAATGTATCGTCCCAGAATTGATTGCGATAAACAATATTATCGTCATTTTAAGACCATTTTTGATACATTATCACGTGAGGTTGCTTATTGCGTATGCAAGTCTTACACGAGTTGTGTCGCTGCTGAGAGAAATGTAATCCAGAGTTAAGACTTTGCATTTAGGCCTGTAACTAAAAAATATGAAATACTAAGAAATCCATATTTTATGACAATTTATAGACGAAACCAGTGATTTATTAATCATACAACGAGAACAGACGAGAGGACCGGTCAACAAACACGCATGTTGACACGATGGTTGTTATTGAGGTCAATAAAAATCATTGAGTTCATATTAATTTATCGTACGATAAGTTGATAACGTTATTATCGTGACAGGGCTACTGGAGCCTCTAGTTACAAAAAAAAATAAATGTGTGCAAAGCAAATAAAGAAAACGAATCTACCTTCTCTAAAGTACTCAGGTCCATGGGGTGGAAGATGTACTCGGCGTAGTCCGGGTGCTGTTCCAGAGACACGGGCTTCTGAAAAGGCTCCGTCTGCTCAGATTAGACAAATACAGATGCATTAGATATAATATGGACTCATTAGTCTCATGTCCGGGACATTTGTGTTTGAATATATACAAAACACTTTTATCAGATGTTGACAGATTAAAATGGATCTGGACACCCAGTCTCACCCCGGGCTGTTTAATCTTCTGTAGTGCAAATTTGAGCAGGTAGGACAGTTGGTCTATCGTCAGCATCGTCATTGCCTTGCTCTGCGTTTCGATGCATTCGGCAACTGTTATTTTCTGGAACGGCAACAACCGAAAACGTTAATGAAAATCCTAATGAAAGTACAGAAGCGCTGAACTGCCACAGTGGAATTAAAAAATGTCTCAGGCGTTTCTCTTTATAACGACATTTTTTTTCCTCGTTAAAATTGGAAAGTTTCACGTTATAATGTGATAATTCACTCGTTAAAACGTGATGACGTTCTTGTTAAAACAAGATAATTATTCTCACTCAAACGTAATAATTTTCCCGTTAACACGAGATCTGTAACACGTTGTTTACGTCTCATCTGGGGGAATTGGAGGCTAAGGATGGAGACACTTTGAGGGACTGTGCACGTGTCTCTCTGCCTCAGACTCCCGGATGAGACGTAAACAATGTGTCACAGATCTCGTTTTAAGGAGAAAATTATAAAATATGTCGGAATAACGAGAACCCCCTTTTTTAATTCCACTGTGGCAGTTCAGGGCTTCCGTATGAAAAGCGACAAAACATCAAGCAACTGGACTGAAATTATTACAACTTAATAGGTTTATATCATCAGCTGTCTTTTGATTTAGCTTCACAAATGTTAAGATGCTCAAAGAATTGCGCCAATTCAAAAGGAGAATAAATCTTTAATCCTCCGACATGTCCGGACTTTACTACTCAAACCGATTTATCGATTATCAAAATAGTTGATGGTTGATTTACAGGTCGATTACTAATCGATGACTAATCGATTGACTGTTGCAGCTCTAATTTTCGCTGCCGCCATTCATCACAATTTGAAATTTGATTAGATCAAAGAAGAATCTAATCCGAAATCTAAAAAAAATGGCCAAATGTTCATAACATTTAACATTGGTTGTGTATTACAAATCTTGCGAATGGAAAATATTCTTGACGCGGCTCTCAGACGCTCAAAATTGGGCCAATTTAAAAACTAGTTAAGAAGCAGATGGAAATCTCTAATCCTCCGACATGTCGCGACCTTACAGTGTGAGCTGTCGGGTTATGCTTGCCGGGGCGTCAGACCATGTGACTCTGAGGACCAAGAGCTGGAGCTGCTCACGGGACATGATCTGACACCCCTCCCGTCAACTAGGCAAGCGCGCACACACACACACACACACAGAAACACACGTGCGTCTTCAGCGAGATACCTCACACTCTGGACAGAACCAGTCGCCCTCGGGCTCGGCTGGCAGTTTGAGGCACTTGGCGTGGTACACCCTGGGGCAGAGCTCACAGCAGAGCACCTGGCCCTCGCGGTGGCACAGCCAGCAGTAGAAGTCGTTCCTGCCGTCCTGCGGTACAACATCAACAGGGTCTGTGGTGAGTGCTGGCTGCTTCATATAGTAAAAGGGGCCGTGTCTTAGCTCTGACTGGAAATGCGGGCGAGAGAGACACAAAAAAGGGGGCAGGTTTCAAAACACACACGCAAGGAAACACAACAAGGTGCAACAGTGCAACAGGAACAAGGCAGCAGTGGGTTGGCGGGAGTAGGCAGGGGAGGCAGCATGAGGGGCAGTTAAAAAGGGTCAGTAAGCGATTTTGGAGGAAGCTTGTTTCTCTTTTTGTTGTTGCTTGTTGTGATTTTACTGCGAATTTATGGTTGATGACCGACCAGCTACACACGAGGCCAAAACCTCGTAGTTTAATTCCTTAGCACGTCTGCAACATTTTGGGGGGGGTTTTCGATTCACAGAGCCTGGGCTGAGCCGAAAGCCCAGATTTTTCTTTTAGCACGCACACTCAGAACCGACAGCTGATTTATTGCTTTACAATCGCTTACTGCCCCTTTAACCCAACACAAATACAATATCAAATACAGTATAAAACTGTACACCCCTGGTCAGTATCACAAACGTTAAAATATAACACATCCGGTCCATTTATTACAATTTCATTTGAACTTTGTTTGACTCAAGTGAAAACCACATAAGAGAAAGTCAGCGTTTCATTCAGTGACACAGCGTTCTGAGACATCTCGTAGCTCCGCCCCCTCGTGTCTGATGACAGACTCACTCGACCCCTCCGGGGGATATGATGACACAAGAAACAAAGTCTTGCACATGTTCAGTCATTTTCTCACAGATGATGATTCTTTTCTGCTTTCTTGCTCAGGTCATAGTTTTATCTTTTGTTTTTCCTTCTTCATAATTTCTCTTGTGTAATTTTGTCACGTTTTTGGAAAAAAAAAATCCTCTCCTGCCAAGACTGAGATTAATCTTTGTCATTCATATTTTTTAATACAAATACTAGCACTGTGCCCCATATTGGTACATTCCCACCCCCAACTGAAAATTACAGGTCGAGTCATTTTTTTGTCGCAGTGGTCACAGATACACTGACTTCTCTTTTTTGCAGCGATCAAAAAGGTTTTTTGTCTCCAGACTAGGGCAGCAACTACTGATCATTTTCATAATTGATCAATCTGTCGATTATTTTCTCTATTAATCGATTAGTTGTTTGGTCCATAAAATGTCGATCATGTTTCCCAAACCCTGAGGTGATGTTTTGATTTTGTCCACACACCAAAGATATTCAGTTTAATGTCATAGAGGAGCAAAGAAACCAGAAAATATTCAATTAAATATTTTCTGGTTTGAGAAGCTGAAATGTTAGAATTTTGACTTTTTAAACCCACTAATCGATTATCAAAAAAGCTAGGCAATTAATTTAGTAATTGATTACTAATCGATTAATCGATCAACTGTTGCACACATTTTCAGCGTCGTCTGAATGATTCACATTATCAAATCCAAAAATAGCCCACAATTCAAATTAAATATAAACAAGTTATTGGAAAAATATCTTCTGTCAGATTTGTTGTCCACAGTTATGTGAACTATCTCCACATCTGGTCACGTGACAGTTGTCGACGGTGAGTCGATCTAAACTAACCCAACAGGTTTTAGGACGTCGGCGCAGAAACGCCACGAGTCTCTGGTAACGAAACCAAACTGGTTCCTGAAAACATGTCACATGTGCACATGTACACCAGGTATCTGTTAACATCCATCTGTGGTGGTGAGCCGTCACCTTTAAACCCACCAGGGAGCCATAAACTATGCAGATGTTCAAAAGTCTGGAATTAGCTTTTCACATGATGCAAGGTCAACGTGGGGGCTGTGGGTCAAGAGGGGTCACTCAGCACCACGTTAATCTGACAAGTGGATAGTAAAACATCTTTACATCAGAGCCACATGAACCAAAATCCATGCTAGTTTGAAAATCTGAAACGTATAAAAAGTGATTCATGACTCCATCCATCCATCCATCCATTAGCTATATGGCTTCATCCTTAAAGGGTCCCGGGGGTCTGGAGCAAATCCCCAGCTAACCCTTGGCTAGAGGGTTCACCTGGACACGTTTCAGCTCCATAGCATAGTGACAGTGTTAATCTCCGTCCACAATTACACGTGTGACTTGGCCATTAACGTACCCCGGGTCATGTGGTGTAAACAGGAAGTAGGTTGTCTCCTCTGCAGTCAGTTGCTTTAGTAACAGAAATAAAAATCCTCTGAACGAGGAACAGCGATGGGGACTTTCTTTTCTTGGAGCGACGACGAGGTGGAACTGTTACTGGAGAGGAAGTGTTAGCGGCGCTTTGCCTTCTACCGCACGGTGGTCCGCCGGAGTCGTGACTGATGAGAACCAATCAGGGAAGAGAACGTGGGGGGGACGTCTGCCTCATCGTTTACCGAAACGTCTCAAGTTTCTGTGCATCCAGACCAAAAACGGGACCGGCAGCGATTGCACAAGTCTCTGTAAAACTCAGAGTGGACAGTGTGGATGCTGGGCGTAACCATAGCAACAGTGATGAGCGGAGAGCGTGGATGCTGCCGCGAGGACTGACAGTCGTATTCATGTCTATGGTTAATTTCAGAGTCTGTGGGAGGAAAACCAGAGAAAACCCACACAGACACAAGAGAACATGCAAAAAATCTCCACACCTGGGAATCAAACCTTGCTGTGAGGCAAACCGTGTTGACCACTGCACCATCATGCCACCTGCCTACACAACCAACCCACAGCTTTATCGCAACAGTCATAATCAAAAACTGGCGCGTTCTCACAGGAAATGTGAGGTACCACATTCCCCTCGCCACTCGCCCGTGAGAACACGCCAGGTTTTTGAAAACGAGTGCGCCCCGGAGACTGACCTGGTCTTTGCTGTGGGAGTGGACGGCCCCGGGCTTCTTCTTCTTCTTCAGGGGGCTGGGGGAGGTGTCCGAAGGAGAGTGTCCGTTGGAGGAGTGAGTGGGACTCGACACCTTCCTCTTCTGTGGTGGGGCCGCCGGTCGTTCCGCTGACCCTGGTGGATCAGGGACTGGGGGCAGAGAGAGGATCGGGGGTCATCATCACACAACCAGGCACAAGTCCACGAGGATTAAAAAAAAACTGCTATGACAGTAATTTAGTTAGTTCTAAAAAGAAATAAAAAAACAAACATCAGGGAAAAATCCCCCAAAACTTAATAACCGTAATAAAATCAGTCCACAAATTTGAAGATTGATGAAAAACCAAAGGCAGAAGAGCAAAATGAGGTCATTCAGTTTTGCAGCTGAGCAGTTTATTAATAATGTAATGTAATAATAATTTTAAATTAAAACTTGACCCTGTGTTGATCCTTCTGACACAAACAGGAAGTAACATGGATCATCTTCACTCGTCCCTGAGTCAAATTGTCAAATTTGCTTAGCAAGTTTCCTAAATGTTTAAGTTACCATGATAAGAGCTGTTCGGTTTCTCTTAATGCTTAGGAAAGGAGCTTCAATGCTTCCTTTCCAATCTCCTTTAGCATTAGGTACACTGAAGCTTCCTATGCAAAAGGAAACGAGACAGACGTCCCACAATTCATTGCGGCAGCGATATTTAGCCTGACGTACCATGCACGAACGTAAACGATTAAATCCGCAGTAGAAAAAGAAGAAGAAGAGGAGTATGAATATGACCCTGAATTGGCGCTCATCACCATGTAAGTTACTGTTACATATGAGTCATGACATGTGATGTGACACGATGGTAAAACACTGAAACATGCTGATGAAGCCGCTGAGGTTTTTGTAGTCACACGGCAACAACATCCGTCGTCACATGATGACGTAGTTTAAATAAAGTGGAGTCGGATTCTCTGAGCAGTGCTGTCGGCTTTTCCTAAGCCCTATCAATCCATCCAGTTTTCCACTGAGGTCAAAGAACAGTAGAGAGGAAAAGACGAAGATAGGAGAGACGATCCGAATCCAACAACAGTAATAAAGTGAACGACCTCTACGTCCATTGGCCTGAAGGTCGCCCTCACACCGACGTCCGACCTCTTGACGTGAAGTGAAACTCACCTTTGGGTCGCAGAGACGCGTCCATCCCCTCGACCGCGTCAGACTCCGTCTTCACCACCTCCTCCTCAGCCAGGCTGCGGCGCACGGGGAAACACAAAGACAGAGAGAGAAGGACGAACGAGCAAAGTCAGAAACCAGAAACCACCACAGCGTCACAGTAAATAAAGCGGAGCAGCACCCGAAGGCACCGAGCTCGCGGCGGCTCAGTCAACAGGGACTCGGCGCGTTTCCATTGTTACCGTAACATCCCAGCACCGGAGTTCACATCCCCCCCCCCACCCAATACTGTCGGTGACAAACCAGAGTGAATATATGTTCTTTATGTTCACCAGAGAGAGGATGGTACGCCGTCACCATGGCAACGCTCCTCTCTGCTTAAAGCACAAGTTGATATTCACCGCGACACATATAGGGCCACTGAGCCGCCGACGCTACTACCCCCCCCCCCCCCCCCCCCCCCCAGCCTCCTCCGTCTGTAGATGGTGTATCTCTACAAAGGTTATTTTCGGACCAGTTCCTGATCTTTGATCTGAGAGAAAGCTCCGGGGAACTGGTCCACTGGTCCACGCCAGAGTCTCCAGGTGAATAACAGCATCTGTCTCCGTCCCTTCAGTAGCTACAGGAGGAGTCGGGCCCACAAACAACAACAACAACAGTCAGAACCTTCAAAACAACAAGGAGCTAAATGCTTTTGACCCCTTAAAATCTTCCATCACAATCTGTTACATATGAAGTCACGTTAGGAAAGTCACAGCTGACCCCCACACACACACACACACACACACACACACACACACACACACACACACACACACACACACACACACACACACACACACACACACACACACACACACACACACACACACACACACACACACACACACACACACACACAGGATTAAAAAGCTTGATTCCCTGCTCTCATCTCATTTCCTCTGCGGGAAAAGAAGGACAAGAATAAAAGAGGGGGGCTGGGGGGGGAGTGTCCGCCGATGACCGGGGGTCTGTGAGCGTTTGACTCCTCCTTTGTTGGAGCGGCCGAGGGCCTTGTTCCAAACATTTGAAGCTTTCACCCCCGAGCAGAGAAAACCTCCGACGGGGTCACACACTCGACCAGCTCACGGAGCTCAGACGACGGCGTCTACAGGCTGCGACTCAAAGGTCAACCACATCTGTGGGATAAGCTTCTTTTTTTTTTTTTTTTCAAGGAATGTTCCTCCACCTCCTCCTCCACCTCCAATTCCTCACAAAGTCGATCAGACGTCAGTCACTTCGCTGACAGCCGGCGGAGGAGAAACGGTTACCCAACACAACATCCTTGAGGCTCTGGAGAGAATCAGACAAACCAGAACACGGCGAGAGAGATTCATTATTACATCAGCTATATGAACTCTGCATTCGTTTAAACACCGAGTCAGGCCGCGACGTTTGCTTCGCAATCCCAAGGGTAGAACAAGTGATTAAAGAACCAAGTCAAAACTAACTCACAATCGTCAAGGCTGAAAAACAACAGATAAAAATCCTCGACCTGAAACTCAGAGGAATCTGCATCACAAATACCTGGTTTGAATAAGAGTTTCGTTAACAGATATGGCACATGGGTATCTTGTTTCAGCCTGCCAACCGCCACACACACACACACACACACACACACACACGCACACACACGCACACACACGCACACACACGCACACGCACACACACGCACACGCACACGCACACACACGCACAACCCCTCCAGGGCTTTCCTGTTCCGGACCGAGTGAACAAACGAGGCCCACATGAAAATCAGAGAGCATTAGCCAAGTCGCTCTGCTACGTGTTCCACAGCCCTGGAAGAAAGAAGAAGAATTGCCATCATCAGGCCGCACAATGTACCACAAGGTTATATCTCACACACACACACACACACACACACACACACACACACACACACACACACACACACACACACACACACACACACACACACACACACACACACACACACACACACACACACACACACACACACACACACACACACACACACACACACACACACACACACACACACCACCAATGACAAGACATTCTGCTGCGGCTACCAGGAAGACAGGAGGAAAAAACGTCTGCTGATCCAAAGGACGTTCTCAGACAGCTATATGATCCATCACACAAGGAGCTACAGGCAAATAAAAATCCTCAGCAGATTTTTTTGTTGTTGGTTTTTTTTTGGGGAGGGGGGGGATTAAATTCCAGAGAGAGACCCCAGGTTTCAGGAAAACACTCACTGCCAAACGGTACCTGATGTACAAACGGGAGGAGACAACAGTGAGTCAGTTGTGCCTCTGGATCCCACTCCTGTGAAGAGACGAGCAGCAGGGTTCTCTCGTCACAGAAAATGGAGGCCACAGCTCGCTTCCCCCCTCCCTCCCTCCCTCGCTCTCTCTCCCCCATCCCCCACTCCCGAGGATCAGACTCCGGCACTGGGCACATCCACGCAGGAGGAACCGAGGGAGAGATGTGTGGAGAGATTACAGTCCAACACTTTTATATAATGAAATACGACCATGTCAAGACAAGGAAAAAACCCTCCTCATGGTGGATGACAGGAGGAATCCGGAGAGGGAGAAGCACTCATCCCTCTCTCGCCCTTCTTTTCTTTTTTTGAATGTCTTCCATCTTGGCTTCCCTCCTTCTCAGAGAAAACTGCTGTCAGAGAATAATTAGATTTCATTCTGAAGGGAGAGAGAAAGAGATAGAGACCGACACGGTGGAACAAGTCAGACCCCATCGACGCTCGTCTCTCTACAACACGTTGATCCAAGAACAGCGTTTTTTTTACATGAATATCATGTTGTGATCTTGAACACAACATCCAAATGTCACGAGGGCGACAACCACACGCAGATAAAAGAAAGAGCTCTTTTCATGAGCTCAGCAAAACGATTGAAAGACGAGGACACAAGGTTTCTTTCCTACATTTCATTAAATTATTTTTCTAACTGCATCTGTTCGACACTCAAGAACACACCAAGAAGATCCTGTAGAAAAAATAACATTTGACCTGGATTGATATATATATATATATAAAAATATATAAAAGGCTGAATCAAAGATGGCTGTGGAATTTTCCAGAAGGCCCTTGCTCTCCCTCCCCGAGTGTCAATCTTTAACCTCGGCTGCCGCAGCCGCCATTGGCTGCAGGGGCCGACAGGGTGGGACGTGATTGGTTCGGCTGTGCTCTGCCACACACACACACACACACACACAGCGAGAAGAGCAGGGCTTCGCTCGTCCTTTTAAAAATGCCTTTTTTGTTCTTTCTTTTTTTGCTGCAATGCAGACACCCCCCCCCCCCCCCCCCCCCCCCCCCCCCCACCCACCCACTGCAGCAGACAGTTGATTTCCCCCTTCTTGGTAATGACAGTACTATAAGCCGGGGGGTGGATTTGAAAATGGCCTTCATGCAGATTATATTTTTGTGGTTGTGATGCATAACTCCGTGGCCGTGCTGTTCAAATTCTGATTACAGGCTGCGACGTACGTACACCGGCCTCATGGAAAAAGGAGGCCCCCGGAGGATTCTGTTGGCCCCGACTGTCAACATACACATTTTATATTTCATGCTCGTTCAAGCTGCGGCGTCATCTTGTGTCTATCAGAGCGAGGGAGAGCTGCTGAAACGCTTTTGTGGTCGACAACGTGTAGAAGAAGCAAACCAGAGCCACAAGAAGAACAAACAACATTCTTCTTCTTGCATGTGTGTGTTTTGTTACAATCTTGATACAAAACCTGTGTGTGTTCGTATCTTGTGTATTTGGTATTTCGGTCAGTGGGGGAAAAAAAACCTCAAAGCACCATCCTGAAAACTTATTAAAAAATTTTTTTCAAAAGAAGAGTGAGAAGTTGTTCCTCTGATCTGTGAGAGGAAGCCAGAAATCCTCCTCCCAGGAAGAATCTGTGGACACAAAATGGCCTCTGCGCGCGTGTGTGTGTGTGTGTGTGTGTGTGTGTGTGTGAGAGAAAGAGAGAGGATCAGCAGGTGGAGGAAGCAGTTTCACAACAGACGGGGGGAAAAAAAACACTCAGGGCCTGAGGCCTGTTGACTAAAGGTCTGTGTTGGCGAGAGGGTTCGTTCCTCTGGGACGCTCTGGTAGAGGAGGGAGTCCGGCCTCTGCACAGACGTACCTCTCTTAATGTACTGTACATATATATGAATATAAATGCAAAAATCAAACCTTACTGTCCTCTGACGAACACATCTGTTGCCCCCACATCCACTCCCTGGGCCTGGCATGACAGAAGGAAACCAATGCACTTACACCACCACCACCCACCTCCACCCCTCCTACAGCCCATCCCCCCATTCTCTCTCTCTCTCTCTCTCTCTCTCTCTGCCATGCAGCAACACAAGGAGACCTGGGAGCCATTTAAAAAAATCCAACTCTCCTTTGTATTGTAAAAATTGGAAAAGGATTTGCCATGGCCCATAGACTTGCCTCCTGTATGGCAGACAGGGGGTAGCCTGAGGGAGGGGGGAGGGACCATGATGTGACCCTGAGAGAGAGAGAGCAAAGGGTGAGAGTCTTTACCCAGCAGCCCCTCCACCACCCTTCCTCTCGGCCCTGTGGAGCCCACACACGCGCACGCGCACACACACACACACACACAAACACACACACACACACACAGATAGAAACACACACACACTCACAGAGATGGACACACACGCACACACACTCTCTCGCACACACACACACACACACAGAGAGGCCTGCTGAGGCCTCCAGTCCTCCCCAGCTCCTCCCCCCCTCCTCCCCCCCTGCTGCTCCACACTGAACTCATTTCAAGGTGTGAACATTTCATCATGACAAATCCACAGTTAGCACGACAACAACGAGAAGAAGAAGGAGAAGGAGGAAGCAGCCATGTTGTTAGCATGGAGCTGGGAGAGAGAGAGAGAACAAGGAAGACAGAGCTTACCTCTGTGGATGCATGGCTGCCTGACACACTGCTGTGTCAACACTTTAGGGAGAAAACATGGAGGACACACCAACACACACCACACTCTTCTCAGCCCGCAGCCGGGGGAAGGCTCCGCTCTCTCCCAGGCGAAGGCGATCAGGGCCCCGGCGCCTTGTTAGCCGCCTCCTGACTGGTCGCGCCGCTCACGGGCCGCATACAAGGCGGCGCCTGATTGGCCCGAACGTTTCCTGAGTGATTATCTTTGTTTCGCCCCGCTCGCTCGCTCGGTCGCAGGCAGCGGGGCAGCGCGCAGTGTCAGAGGAAGAGGAGGAAGAGGAGGAGGAAGAGTCTGAGACCTCTGAGACCTCAACGCGACCCGAGCGACACGAGTCGTCTCCCCCTCACACCGCTCTGCTCTGCTCTGCGCTCAGACGCCTTCAGGTGCAGAGTCTGGCCGCAGTTTCGGTCTTTATCTGGAGGCTTTGAACGCAGCACGAGGAGAGCGAGGAGCAGGACATGGCGTCTCTGTGCAAACCTCCATTTTTTTTTTGTTCATGTGGACGAGGCCTTTGTTTAAACTCCTCCCCCCCTCCCTCTCCCCTCTCTGCTGGTTCCAGAGGACAAGAGCAGCTCTCCACTGTCTAAATAATAATTCATTCTGATAAATAAAATTAAAATATGTGGTAGATGAAACTAGATTATACTGTCATAAACACTGCAGCAGGGTGTTTTACAGGAAAAATACATGGTTTTAGGTTAACAATACTTTTAATGTCACATTGTTACAGTCATATTTTTCTTATACAATAAGTCATTGACAGCAAACAAACATTATGTATGTATATATATATATATATATATATATATATATATGTGTATATATATATATATATGTGTATATATATATATATATATATATATATATATCCAGTGTTGGGTGTTGACGGAATACATGTTATCTGGATTACGTAATCAGATCACAAAAAAATCACTATCACTATAATCAATGTGTAATTAGATCATAGTTACATTGTCATGGCCTCAATGATTACATCATTACATTTTGATGATGTCTTTAAAATATGGCAATTTTAAAATCACTATATATATATATATCATAGCTCAACAGTATATTACTGTGAACATTACTCCTCTCAGGTTGCTAGTTTTGTTCATGGTTTATTTAATTCTCCTATTATTTATAGATAATGATAATGTTTGTTTTGTTTTGTGGACGCGGAATATGCTAAATGCATTTTATTTGCATTGAACATGTTTCCGGCGTTTAAACAGTTTGAAAGATTGTGTGTTTTCTGTACATGTTTACTGACAGTGGGTTATTGTGTATGAAGGATATGACTGTAACAATAATGTTCACTCATGTATGCCTGTGTTAATCACAGACAAATAAAACATGAATGTCAATATGTTTTGTTTTTATTAACCTTCGCACTTTAACTGCCTCAAACGCATTCGGGTTTTATAACTGTTGATTTTAACAAATGTCGTGGTTTTATTAATGCTTTCATTGTTTATCGTGCGTTTTATAACTGTACTCGATGTAAGGTGACCTTGAGTGCCATGAACGGGGCCATTAAATAAAATGTATTATTCATATTATTATTATTATGTCCCCTTCTCCAGAAGAACAATACTGTTGCATGGTTTTTGAAGTGTGTAGGGTTTCCTCTCTGACATTTGTTCTCAAACAGTGATCATCAATAATTAAACATAAAAGGATGAAGCACCATTTTTCCCCCCTTGTCTGTTAAACATTCAGCAGGACGTGGACAGACAATAAAATGCACAGTGATGTGGGAAAAAAAACCATCATGAAATCTTACATAACAAGCCGGTCATAAATATAATCACATGTATAATGTTCCTGTGTATCAGCTGTAAATCACAGAGGTTAACTGGCCTGCATTATACTGAAATATGTTTCCTTTACTCCTCCATAGATGTAAATGTTGTGTCAAAATATAATAATATAAAATATAAGTTTTTTTACATTGTCAACACATACTGTGGCCTCAAAAATCCCCATGCATGGCTTTATTTCAGTCTGACAGATTGCATCTCATATTTGCCCCCTCGCAATAGGGGCAAATGCATGAAAGATTGATTTACTTTAGAAATTACTTTAAGTTCTTTTACCGAAGTCGCTGAGTCTGCCCAAAAAAGTCCTGTGTATTTTCCATCAGGGGCTAAAGGACAAAATAAAAATGTGTAGCAAAGGACAAAATAAAAATGTGTAGCGCCCAACGTGGGGCTCGAACCCACGACCCTGAGATTAAGAGTCTCATGCTCTACCGACTGAGCTAGCCGGGCTGTAGCATGCTAACGTAAATATCCTTTAAATACCAACTCACAGATTTTTTTTTTATAGATTTCTGATATTTTCTGACTCTTCACCTCATGTACATCCTTCTGTACGTACTAAGACCGTTGTTATTGTTGTAAACAGTGAGCAGATGCACATTGTATGATTTGCTCTGTGCGTCATCCTCCTGCGATCAGGAAGGAGCGGTGAGCTCATGTTAATCGCCCGTCAGTCTCACACTGCCCTCTAGTGTCCAAAAGGTGAATTACGTTATATGTCAGTCGAGTCAGCTGAAGGTCAAACATGGGTCATGATTTTCTCCCCAGTATTATCAACTGGCTGCCCGATATATTGGCCACACTTATACATTATATGTGTTTCATAATTAAATTCAATTCAATTCAAAGCACTTTAATTATCCCAAAGGGCAATTCCGTTTTAAGCAGTCTACAGAACCATAAAGAACAAACAAACTAAAACATTTACACAAAACAACAGACTGGAGTATGTCAGAGACAACAAACGAGGGCCAGGCAATAATTAGTTAAAAACAATGATAGAATAAATAGATACATAAATGGTAAGGTTTCCCAGACAAATGTGACACTGGCAAAGAAAAACAAATAAACCGTAGAATAGTAAAATGCGCTTAGCAATAGAATCTTAATTAATCTAATTATATAATCATTATTGTCGTATCCAGGGAACAGATGCAATTTCACGTAATGGTGAGTGATAAAAGTTACAGCAGTTTATAATTTGTTACTGTTGCAGTATGTGATACATTGCCATATAAAATAAACAGCAATCTGTTTTTTTTACATTAGACAAAAATACTGTGGCGTTTGCTGCTTTTTTTATTAGCACACTGTATCTATAAGCCTGCTATCTATTTGTGTTTGAGATGCAAATTGTTGATTGTATTGTGTCCGCATTGTTATCCAGGAAAAGCCACAGAAGACAAACTGCTCATGGTCTCAACAACAGTATTCCATGTGGACACCAGTAGCAAGGGAAATATGGAAATCTATGTCTTTGTGATGAATGTGTTTTTTGTTACCCACTTTAGCCAGATCAGTGTGGTGCTGAGGAAATCTAGTGTTATTACTTCAATTGTTTATATTGATATAAAGTGGAAAGTTATGTTTTGTGAAACTGGTGCTTTTGTTTCTGTGTGAACTTTAGACACACCAGGTCATTCCAATATAGAAACAATGTAAGTGGCGACCAAAAATTACTCACTATCAATATGTGACTGTTATTTATTTAATTTAATGATCAATTGATTGTTCCTTGAATACAATGTCAAAAAATTGTGAAAATGTCCCATCTATCTTCATATCTATCTATCTATCTATCTACATATCTATCTATTTGTATATCTATCTATCTGTCTATCTATCTACATATCTTTCTATCTGTATATCTATCTATCTGTATATCTATCTATCTGTCTATCTACATATCTTTCTATCAGTATATCTATCTATCTGTATATCTATCTATCTATCTGTCTATCTATCTATCTATCTATCTATCTATCTATCTATTTATCTATCTACATATCTATCTATCTGTATATCTATCTATCTATCTGTATATCTATCTATCTATCTATCTATCTACATATCTATCTATCTATCTACATATCTATCTATCTATCTATCTATCTATCTATCTATCTATCTATCTGTCTATCTGTCTATCTATCTATCTATCTATCTGTCTGTCTATCTATCTATCTATCTATCTATCTGTCTATCTATCTATCTATCTACATATCTATCTATGATGAATGGTACATATTAAAACCTGGGGGAATTTCATGTATTGAATAATGAAACTATCATGTTCTATGACAATAGGGGCCCGAAACGTTTTCTTTCTTTGTTTCACGCCCGGGGCCCTGTGGATGTTGATCTGTCCGTGTTGTGGCCCCTGTGGTTCTTGCCGGTTCTCTAACGTGCGGGCACGTGAAGGCACCACGGCCCCGGGTTCTCCTCCTACGTCAGCGGCTCCGGGGCGGTTCACGCACGGGGCAGTGAGGGGTGGGAGGGCCCGTCACCTGACTCCAGCGGGCTGGAGCACATCGGTGGGTGTAGCTCGGCGGCGCGAGCCCTCTGGTGCGATGCGTCTTCATGACTCGCTTTGAGTCCGGAGCAGCTGCGGTTCACTGTGCCCACGGTCCCCAGAGCAGCGACACCATCCATCGGCTGAGCCGAGCAGCGGCAGCGGGGGACGGCGAGCTCCAGCCCCGCCACACACGTCAGTGACCAACCGTTGCACCCGGACCCGGAGGAGGGAGAGAGGGAGCCGCGTCGTTGAGCCATGGGGTTCCGCAAGAAGAACAAGAGCCCGCCGGTGCTCAGCCACGAGTTTGTGATCCAGAACCACGCAGACATGGTTTCGTGTTTGGCGATGATCATCCTCCTCGGCCTGATGTTCGAGGTACCGTGTTAGCTGCGGTTAGCATACTACTGCTAGCTGGTGCTGTTAGCTGCTAGCTGCTAGCTGCTGCTGTTAGCTGCTAGCTGCTGCTGTTAGCTGCTAGCTTCCGTTAACTGCTGTTAGCCGCGGCAGTTAGCTGCTGCTAGCCGCCGCTGTTAGCCGCCGCTAGCCGTTGCTAGCTAACATGACAGCAGCTCTCCGGGGCAGGTCCCTCCTTCCCCCTCTCATGTGTCTCTCAGCGGTGGGTGAGGAGGCCCGCATCTAGCAGCTCGTTTTACCAGGCGGCTAAAAGAAAAAAGTATGTGACCCGTACTAACACAGCTGATCGGACAGTGTGTGTGTGTGAGTGTGAGTGTGTGAGTGAGTGAGTGTGTGTGTGCTCGTCTTCATCAACAGACGTGTTGTAGAAGTGAGCGGTCACGTTCGAATGAAAACAGGCTAATCTCGTCTCGTCTCCACCCAAACTCAAGTCACCGGGCTGGAGGCAACGAGAGAAGAGGCATCACCTCCAGATGTGCCCCACATCAGGCGTCAGAGGGCGGTGGGGGGGCGGGGGGGGGGGGGGGGTGCAGATGACACACTCTCATCCAGTCACAGGGGCAGTGGACCGAGGCCCCTGGGGGCCCCACCTGGTCCCCACACCTCGGCTCTGGGAGTCGGTGAATACATTTAAATGATACCTGAGTTTTTCTCCACAGTAGTGCTTATGCTAAAAGCGTGCAGAACAGAGCACATTGTATACGGGGATCGTACGGGTGCTTGACATCCTTGAAAAGTGCTTGGATTTTGGACAGAGTGCTTGAAAATGCGTCGATTTTGCAGGTTTGATCTATAAAATGTCAGAAAATATGGATTTTGACGATGTATTGTTATTGTGACAGTCCTACGTGCAAAGATTTCTGCTCCACTGTAAAACAACAAAAAAAGAGAGTATCCTGTGTGTGTGATTCTTTAGATCATGTACATAAATGATATATGTACATACATTTTTCCTGGTTTTTTTATTCCTGTTGCCTTCCAGGTCACGGCGAAGTTTGCCATCATGTTCATCACGGTCCAGTATAACGTCACACAAGTTCTTGGTGAGTAGAACGGGGTTCCTCCTAAGAAGTGTGGAAAAAGTATGGAGTTTGATTTTTAGTAATTACCGTGTCTGAATGAGAATGTTTCCCGACTGAAGTCTGAACTCACGTGGAACCAAAGATTTCATATGACTATGACAGGGGGAAGGATTTTATTTAGATTATCCTGGTGACAGCGAGTTACTTTGTTTTGTTGTTTCCTCTGTTGATGATAAAATACACATTTACCCCAAAATTACAGAGTTTAAATATCAACTTTTGTTATATGAGAATCAGTCCTGGAACAGGTGACGTCGGAAATTGGAAGTATCGATATTTCAATATCAATCCGCAGAAACCTTGGCTTTCTGTTAATGAAGCGCAACATGATAGCAGACAGTCAGAATGTAATGTTAACATTTGGATTAATATAGATAATAATATTTAGTGAAGAGAGATCTAGCTATTTGTACTCTGGATGTCAACTATGGTCTGAAAAGATCTAGAGAGAAGAAGGAAATGTGAGTCTGGACATTTTTAATGAAAAATGTGTCTGAACCCTGGTTAAAGTTTATAGGTCCAGTAATTGTTTCAGTATTTAAAAAAACTCGTCATTGCTTATTCTCAACCTTTAAGTTTAAAAAAAACAACTTCTTTAACTGTTTTTGTTGTTGTTTTTGTTGTTGTTGATGTTGTTGCAGACGAGAAGAGTGAGCCGGTGAACCTTTACCAGTACGGCCCTAAAGACGTGGCCACGGTTTTCTTCTACCTGCTCATCGCCGTCATCCTTCATGCCTTGATACAAGAATATATTCTGGACGTGAGTACCACTTCACGTACTCTTCTCCATCACACTCTCCCACGTCATCATCTTTTTTTAAATTCATGTGTAAACGCGATACATGTCAAATTAAATTCTCTCTGTCTCCAACTTATCAGCACCGCGCACAAGTGTAGAACTAAAGCAAAATCATAGTGTCTGACCCAAGCGTTGTGCTCGCTACAATAAGTATCAAAAGTATCATAGACTCCTTTGTCATCATGGGAATCGATTCTGATCTGATCAGTTTTTTTTGTAAATGATCAAATCTCATCCACTTAATCCTAGTGACTGACATGTTCCTCATGTACGTCTTTTTGCTTTAGTGACAATTTGGATATCATCAATAGAAAGAAATCTTTCCTTGTTCCAAAAATAGAAATCTCTTGTTATTCTTACACATTCACATTAAAGCTGTGACCGTTTAATCTACTTCACCTCCTGTTTCTCATAAACCAAGCGGGGAAAAAATGAATCTATAAATATCTTGAATTTGAGTAACTGATAAAAGTGACTCGTTCGAAAGAAGTTTAATGCTGCCCCGTTTGATTTACGATATAAACGTGTTCATCTGTTCATGCGCAAATTTTTTTTTGGGCTGCAACTGACGATTATTTTCATTATCGATTAATCTGTCGATTATTTTCTCGATTAATCGATCAGTTGTTTGGTTCATAAAATATTGAAAAATGTCAATCTTGTTTCCCAAAACTTCAAGAGATGATGTTTTGTTTTATCCACACGCCAAAGACAGTCAGTTCACTGTCACAGAGGAGCAAAGAAACCAGAACATATTCACATTTAAGAAGCTGAAATCAGAGAATTTTGAATTTTTTTCCATAAAAAATACTTGAGCCGATGATGCGATTATCAAAACATTTGTCGATTAATTTAGAAGTCGATTACTAATCGATTAACTGTCGCGGCTCTGGATAAAAGTGACTCATTGGAAAAAGAAGATTATTAATGTGTTCATCTGTTCCCTGTGTAATTTTTATTTTTTTGCTGGATTTCAGAAAATGAACAGAAGGTTGCACCTGTCCAAGACCAAGCACAGCAAGTTCAACGAGTCGGGGCAACTGGCCGTCTTCTACCTGTTCTCCTTCGTGTGGGGCTGCAGCATCCTGACGGCGGTACGACGCTCAGACGCCACGACGACGCATCGTCTCTCTCTGACGGCGTCCGGCTCTTGTTTTTTTTCTCATCGCTGTCTCTCTCTTGTTTCTCTGAACAGGAGGAGTTCGCAAAGAACCCCACGTTCCTGTGGGAGGGTTACCCTCACACTCACATGGTGTAAGTACACGTACACAGACCGCCGCTCATCGTACCATCACATTCCGTAAAGTCGTTGATCCCAAGAACAATCCAAACGCTCACATCATCTTCTGTCAAAGTTTAATGTCAGTGACCAATAGTATCGCAGGAGACAACAGGACCTTCTGCACATGAATGTGATTGAACCCGTGTCGGTGCTGAAATAACAGTCAGGCTCTCGTCTCCTAGTTTTCAGGTCAAGTTCTTCTACATTTGCCAAATTGCCTATTGGCTCCACGCACTTCCTGAGCTGTACTTTCAAAAAGTACGGAAGGTAAGAATACGTGGAAAATGACGTTTCACACTCCTGTTTGTTTCCCTGTGTTTTGCAGAGTGGCAGCTTGTTTATGTAAATGAAACTTATATGACATTTAATCGACCACTAAGTTAATCACCAACCATTTTGTTAATTGATTTATTGTTTTAAGTCGTTTTTGTGGGGGGAAAAAAGTCTAAATCTTTTAATTTCAGCTTCCTTAATGTGAATATTTTCTGGTTTCTTTGCTCTTCTGTGACAGTAAACTGAACATCTTTGGTGTGAGGACAAAACCAAACATAATCTAGGGGTGGCGGGGAACACGATTGACATTTTTCCCCATTTTATGAACCAAACAACTAATCGATTAATCGAGAAAAATAGTTGACAGATTAATCGATGATGAAAATATTTGTTAGTTTGCAGCCCTACATGAGATGCTCAAACTGTCAGTTTTATTTTGAAGACGTTGAGTTCGGTCTCTTCTCCGTGTTTGTTTCCCGCAGGAGGACATTCCCCGACAGCTCTATTACATTTGCCTTTACGTCGTCCACATCACCGGTGCCTACGTCTTAAAGTAAGTGGAATCATTTCGACCTCTTTTTTCCCCCCGAGTGGATCGCGGAGTCCAGACTGTTCAGAAGAAAATCTCTTGAACTTCCACTTCTTCAGGATCTCACCCAGAGTCCAGTTTCTCACAATCTCACCTACAGCCCCTCTGCAAAAGTTCAGCAAAGTGTCTCACTCCGCACTTATCTTATCGCTGTTGAATTAAGAGAATAAACTGCTCCTCCTATTGGACACTTTAGATACTGCACCTCATCTAAAGTGAACTGAGTCTCCAGCGATGAACTGAGGAGAAACTCTAAGAGTTTTGTCCACTCAGGGAATTAATCCTGGAATTAACAAATCACTTAGTATTTTGACCTCTTCCTCTCTTCCCTTTAGACATCTCCTCCTCCAAGACTATTGATCAAAAACTAATATTAATAGGGATGCACCGCAATGTAAATTGATGGCCAAATTCCGAATAACTGAACACCTTTTTTTGTTTTTTATAGTTTTTCATTTATTTTGCCATTTTTCCACTATTGCATAAATTAAATAGCCTAAATGTGTTTCTACTGTTTTGTCTTGATTTTCAAGGGGAAAAAAATCAACTTCTAATTTATAAATATTATACCAGGAAAGCACAATAACTTAAAAAAAACCTAAATAAGATCAAATACTTTTATATATTAGACTTTTATTTATTTTGATTGCGTCATTAAAAACATTGTTCGGTAATAATTGTTCGGTCTTTTCACTTATTCGACCAAAAGGGCATTTTTTTGTTGCTTCTTTCGGCCGAACATCCGGTGCAGCCCTAGATATTAAAATATACTTTCGTCTGTGAGATGACGACGACGACACGCAGTCGATGATCATTCTGATGGTTCTGTCCCGTGTGTTCAGCCTCCACCGACTGGGCCTGGTGCTGCTGGTCCCTCACTACCTGGTGGAGCTGCTGTTCCACGCCTCGCGCCTCTTCTACTTCAGCGACGAGAACAAGCAGAAAGGGTATGTACTATATATATCAGGTACAAGCACCTGGATCTTAACAACCTGATGACAAATAATTTTGTCCCTTATTACAGTTTTACTCTGTGGGCTCTCCTGTTCGTCATCGCCCGCCTCCTCACCCTCACACTCTCCGTCCTGACGTTCGGCTTCGGGCTGCCCCGCACGGAGAACCAGGGCTTCTCCTTGGCACAAGGAAACTTCAATGTGCTCACCATCAGGTCGGTGCTCAGGAGCCAGTTAATGTCCGGTACCTCTTTTTAATCGGTGGCATTACGCCTGAAGTTTTGTTTTTACCTGAATCACTTCCCCTTCATCCCTCCATCCATCCATCCATCCATCCATCCATCCATCCATCCATCCATCCATCCATCCGCTCACAGGATGACGTGTCTGGCTGCCATCTGCCTGACGCAGGCCTGGATGATGTGGAAATTCATTAACTTCCAGTTGAAGAAGTGGAGGGAGCACAGCCAGAACCAGGCGTCGAAGAAGAAGACGCCGGCGACGAGCACGACGGTCAGCCCGAAGAGCAAGCCCCACAAGCGGGAAGCAGGCAGGGGTGAGTGTGACGCTCCCTGCGCCAGGTTTTCGTTCAAACACTTGGTGTGCGACATTTCGTCAGTGTGTCTCTCTCCCTTCGCTTGTCTCGGCAGGAGCGGCGGTCAACGGCGTGGTGAAGGCCGAGGACAAAACGTCGCCCCGGGCCAGAAAAGCCAAAGCTTCGTAAGAGACGGAAGATTGTGGAGGAGAAACCCGAGCGAGGGAGTTCCGACGGTGCGACGCGACGACGTCTTTTCACGCCGCTTCAAATGTCGTCGACTGCTCTCTCTTTAGAAACAAACAAATGTTTAAGCGCACTTAAGAAACCTTACGTACCCGTGTCCCCCCCCCCCTTTGAAAAGAAAAAAAAAGAGTCCAGTGTTAGTGTCTGTCCGAAGTGTTCGTCTCCTCCGCTGGTGGGACGGTGGTTCTGATGCTTTAACGGGATCGATTCAGCTCCTCAAAGTGTCCTTCTGTGGGAAAAACAAACGATCGCTCGTCGGGTATTTTTTTTCAGCCTGAGTTGCTCCTCAGTAAATTTGACAAGTGAATCTTTAACTTCAGGGCGACTTCATCTCAAGTGTTCTTGCAACAGATTAACTGTGCAGGGCGTGTGTGTTCTCAGCTACAGGCCACTGGTCCGCGTCCCAGATTGAAATCCCGCCTCTCTCTCTCCCTCTCTCTCCCTCTGCGATGTTCTGCTGTCGTCAGGAAAAAAAGGTTTTCGAAAAATCGTCCAGAGGAAGATTTGCGCTTTAAAGCTGCAGAAAGAAAAAACACGAAGCTTCTTCTCGACTTCGTCCATCATTTACTGCCTTTGACATCCAATGTGCTCCTGGATTGAGGCGCTTGGATATTTTTGCGTTTGCTCCCCCCCCCCCCCCCCCCCCCCCCCCTCCGTCCGGGGGTTTTCAGTGACTTGCCGAGAGGAAGCTGCACCGTAAAACCTGCGACGCCGTGAAAACACGCAGTTAAATCTTCGTAACGGCACGATCGCAAAAAACCTGAGCAAGAGGCTGCATGTCTCGGTCAATATGTCAACGCATGAGGGTTTATGGCTCAAGAGGTTACGGCTTGATCCTACCTGTCTCTGTCTCTGTCTCTGTCTCTCTCTCTCTCTCTCTCTCTCTCTCACACACACACACACACACACACACACACACACACACACACACACACACACACGCATTCAGTGGCCTTTTTTTTTTCTACGACTGCTGCAAGAGGTTTTGCGTTATTTTATTTTTGTCATATTCCAACAGATAGTTATTTTATATGCTTTAAAAAAAAAGAAGCTATAACCAGCGAACACAGTTTAGTTCGTCCAAACCAATACAATCTTTTCTTCAAGTGTCCTTATAGCGTACGTCGGTGTTCGTATCACTCGTTCTGCGTCCGTCGCTTCTGTTTTCGCCTTTCGCCTTCTCTCTCTCTCTCGCTCTCTCGGTCGGTCAGTCTGCGGACGCGCGTGTGTGTGTGTGTGTGTGTGTGTGTGTGTGTGTGTGTGTGTGTGTGCAGTATTGTGTCGCGTACTCTTGTGTGTTAGCGAACTAACCAGGCCTGAATGATGAGGACAATTTTTTTTTTTATCTGAGGACAATTTTTTTTTTTTATCGCTCGTCTCGTCGTAACAAAAGAAAGCGATTGAATGAAATGTGACAATCTTTTCATCACTTCCCGATACATCGTCTCTGTCCACTCCTCACACCGGTCGGGTCGTCTCACCCCCCCCCCGACAACGCTTCTCTCCTGAGTCAACGGGTTCTCGGTTTAACTAAATGCTTCTGTGTCCCTACTCCACGGATCCCCCCCCCGCCTGCGCGTGCGAGAGAGATTTAGTGATTTCTGGCGCGTCCCTCCTGCTCTCGCCTTTTCAATGATCCTGACGCTGCTGTCGGCAGGACGACGGGAGAGACACCGATCCTACTCGCTCCTCATTGGGCCTGTGGTGGTGGTGGTCGCACGGCGCCATAGGAGGGAAGGAGGAGCGCGTTACCAGCCTGTTGATAAAACTGTCTCAGATGTTAAAGAGAAAAAGAAAAAGAACAAAAAAAAAGTTCAACCCAACACTGTACTGAAATAAGTGTCAGATTTTTAAGCTATTTTTATAGAGACGGGGGAAATTCACTGTTGTTCAGTAAAAAAAAAAACACGTGTGAATATTTGTTTGGCATCCATAATGATATAAATTGTTTTTTTAAATATATATATATATACATATATATATATAAGAATGAAGCTTGCTGAACTGTTAACGTGGGTAAACATTGTGGTATGAGTGTAAAAAAAATGCTACTTCATGGCCTTATTAGAGCAGAGTGAAGTCGGCTAACGACGCGCTGCAGCTTCATCATCATCGTGACGCTCGTCCTCCTCACGCCCGCTTCATCCGATCCGGTGCAGAGCTGCAATTCATCAACTAATCTGTCGACCGTTGTTTGGTCCATAAAATGTCAGAAAATCTCATTTTTTGCCAAACCCAAAAGGTTTTGACGTTTGGTTTTGTCCACACGCAAAAGCTGAAATCATAAAAACTACTTGAGCCGATTTAAAAAATGATTCATCAAAAATAGTTGGCAATTAATTTCGCAGTCGATTACTAATCGATTAATCCAGTCCTGCTGGTGATCACAGGCGTAACAGCCACATTAACCCCCCGACAGACCAGAATATACTCAGTTTATATGTTTCATAGATAAAATTCAATTATACAGTTTTAGAAAATTGGAGAAAAGTTAAGGTCAGAGATATATGCCTTATATATATTAAGCTGTTACACTGGTCTTGTGACGACAGGCCCGGTGTAGCAGCCCCCTGCCAGATTAAGTCCAGATTATGTGTTTTTCATAAAAAAAAAGTTATCTCTGAGGTATAAAATATACTGTATTTAGTTTTAAGTAATACATGAAATACAATTACACATTTAGAAATTGGAGAAACATCAGGGTTAGAGATCATTACCATACCTGTATTCCTATATTCTGGGTAAAGCCAGTGTAATCTGGGAGGGGGGGAATATATATTTGGGGCTGTTCGCTCGGACACACAGCAGCCGAAATAATCCCACAGGAATGCACTTTTCTTTTTGCATAGTATGCATTTTGTCCGAGCAATTTAACACCGCTCACTTTTCTGCAATGGACTCTCAGTGACTATGAAATTGAAGTGGCTCAATTTAAACTGTGGGAGACTTTTCTTTTTTTTTTTAAACACTGCGATGAATTAACCTCGATGAGCAACAATCACTAATCACTTCACAAAAAGACTGAATCATGTTTCTCGTGTTCACTCCGTTCTGCCGCTCGTCTGTAGATGTCGCGATACGTTTCCTTTTCAGATCTGTCGTCTTTGAACTGTTATTATATTTATGCAAACTCTCGTGAGCTCTGTTCATTTTTTTCTTTGTCACTAATTTTGTATTATTATTATCATTTCATTTTTGAATAAAGCTTTTGATCATGACACAAACAAGCTGAACGGGATTCTTTTCAAGTTTGAAGTGCAAAGTAAATCATCTGAGATGATGTCATTTATTTTTCACCTCCTGCTCATTACATCTTTCCATTTATTTCCCTTTTTTTTCATTTTATACTTCCCACAGGGGATGATGATGATGGTGTCAGGAGATGAAATATTGACCCAACTGTACTTCTGGGGCCAATCACCACCAGGGGGCAGCACTGAGCCTGCGGGGCTGGAGGCAGGCAGTCTGCAGGGGCAGAGAGCTGCATTAATAAATCACCAGTCAGAAAAGAGACAGGCGGAAACATTGTGTTATCACACAGTGGGAAGCCGAGCTCTCGCTCTCTCTACCATTGCCAAGCAGTTAACAAACCAAACGACTAAATACGTATTTAGAGAGAGAGAATAGTAGAAATATTCACTGCTTACATGCAGTTTGACCAGAGTGAACATGGTGTGTGTGTGTGTGTGTGTGTGTGTGTGTGTGTGTGTGTGTGTGTGTGTGTGTGTGTGTGTGTGTGTGTGTGTGTGTGTGTGTGTGTGTGTGTGTGTGTGTGTGTGTGTGTGTGTGTGTGTGTGTGTGTGTGTGTGTGTGTGTGTGTCCGTCTGATGTGAGGGATGAGCAGGACGCGGAGCAGAGACACCTGCAGCTCGCCGCTAATGTGCTGGGTTGTTTCTCTGGCCAGTCGGACGGTGTGTGATGGATCAGTGGGAAGTGAGAGAGAGGCAGGCCAGAGCTGTGCAGGGGTCAGCACAAGGACAGGGGTTCACACACACACACACACACACACACACACACACACACACGACTTGAACCCTGAGAGAAAACCTACAGAATGAGAGTAAGAGAGTAGAGGGGGGAAAGAACTGACGCTTTTCCCCCTCGTCCAATGAGGATCAATCTCCCAGTGAATCGTCAGTATTCTGTGTAATCTCCATATAAATGAGCTTCATTAAAAGGGAAGTACTTTCTTATTTAACGAAGCTCATTTGAAATTCTGTATTTAATAAGACATGTAATCCCAGACTTTCAGACTAATAGCCAACAATTAGCAGGCAGGACCGGAGCGTGTGAGCGTGTGAGCGTGTGTGTGTGTGTGTGTGTGTGTATTGTAATAGTCCATCAATGTTATTCCCATTGATTGTCTGAAAGGAGCACGTTGTGCAGCAGCTGCTCCGTCAGCCAGGTTTACTCGCCTGTGATCCACGGAGCTCAGTGAAGATCTGAGACGGCTGTTTGTGAGCGAGCAGGCGAGGGGGAGGTGAGGTGAAGGCAGAGCAGGTGGAGGCCTGGTGGTGGTGCTGGAGGAGGAGGAAAGAAGGAGCGTGGTGGACGGGATGGAAACATCTGGAGGGATCGGTGGCCCCGGGACTAACACACAGACAAAATGGTGAAGGAAGAGAGAGGAGGAGGAACAGACGGACAGAGAGTCTGTGATTCACAGTCCAACCAAAGAGAATAATGGAGGGGAGACTGTGTGTGTGTGTGTGTGTGTGTGTGTGTGTGTGTGTGTGTGTGTGTGTGTGTGTGTGTGTGTGTGTGTGTGTGTGTGTGTGTGTGTGTACAGGTCTTTCTGCAGCTGTGAGGACATCTGATCTGCTCCTCAGAACCTTCAAAGGACTCTCCGAGGGTTAAGGCGTTCTGGTTTCCTGGTTCTGGTTAGAATAAGGTTTAAAGGGACAGTTCAGTGATTTTGAAGTGGGGTTGTATGAATAACTTGTGCAGTTAACATGGTACCTCAAGGAGACGGGGATCAGCGATGTCATTTAACGGAGTTTGGAGGAGGAGTGGAACAAGCGAAAGCCGGAGCTCTACTGTTGCAGAGGGGACCACCGGAAAACCTCTTTTTCGCCACATTTTTAAATGCTTACCTAAAACGCTAATGCTAATTAACTATGCATAAGTAACTCATACAACCCCACTTCAAAATCACCGAATTATCCCTTGAAGGGTGAAGGTGAGGGCTGCGGTAAGGTAACCGATGTCCTCACAACTACAGAAGGACAAATGTGTGTCTCTGCAGATCAGAGGAGACGTATGAAACGGTCCAGAAAGAAAACAATAGGAGAGGTGAAACACTGAGGTCGATGAGAGGAAAAATCTTAAACGAATCAAACAAAAGGTAGAAAAGAGCTTTATTTATGCTGTTTTACTCGAGGTCGGTCAATTTAGATCCAACTCTTCTTTAGTAAAAGCTCTAACAAAGAGCAAGAGACTCGATGTGAAATTGAGGGACACGCAGACAGAAAGAGGCGCAACGACAGAAGACGAAAAAGTTCTCTGCATGTGTGTGGAGGTTCATTAGTTATAATAATAGAAAAATAGAAAAAGACAAAAAACAATATATAATATATAATATTTCAAAACTCATGCAAACTCAGGAACACAGTTATGAACCTGATCTGAAATAGCGCAAGAGCTTCTCTCCCCCGGCCGACACGTCTGACCTTTAAGGAAGCAGGAAACCAAATAATCCAAATCAGAGGAAGCTGTCGTGGATTATTAGCGGTGCTGCATCGTCCAGTCTCATTAAAAACCTGAGTACAAACTGCTCCACAGACGAGGACGAGTGAGTCCATGATGAAAATATGTCTTTTGAATAAACTGTGTGAGCTAACTGTCCCTCTACTCAACAAAGTAAACAAACCAGTTGGCTCACAGACCGTCTCTCCCGTTTCAGTTCAACTAAGAAGCTGGAAGAAACTAGTAACGGACGTTAAGAGAGAAACAAACGTTAAGCTAGAGACGAACGTTAAGCTAGAAACAAACTTCTATCTAGTGGTGAAGGTTAAGCTAGTGACGAACGTTAAGCTAGTGACAAACGTTAAGCCAGTGACAAACGTTAAGCTAGTGATGAACGTTAAGCTAGAAACAAACTTCTATCTAGTGGTGAATGTTAAGCTAGTGACGAACATTAAGCTAGTGACGAACATTAAGCTAGTTATGAACTTTAAGCTAGTGACGGACGTTAAGCTAGTTATGAACGTTAAGCTAGTGACGAACATTAAGCTAGTGACGAACATTAAGCTAGTTATGAACTTTAAACTAGTGACGGACGTTAAGCTAGTTATGAACGTTAAGCTAGTGACGAACATTAAGCTAGTGACGAACATTAAGCTAGTTATGAACTTTAAGCTAGTGACGGACGTTAAGCTAGTTATGAACGTTAAGCTAGTGACGAACATTAAGCTAGTGACGAACATTAAGCTAGTTATGAACTTTAAGCTAGTGACGGACGTTAAGCTAGTGACGAACGTTAAGTTAGTTACGAACTTTAAGATAGTCGAACTTTAAGATAGTAATGAACTTTAAGATAGTCGAACTTTAAAATAGTAATAAAGTTCAAGATAGTAGCGAGCATTATATTAGCACATTCGACATGTTCGCTAACGATCTCACCAACTGAATGATTATAAAAGCGTTTTACACATTTAATCATCCTTTTTTAACTCCAAGTCTAATTTCTTTCAAAGGCTGAACACACGTCAGGATCCTTTGGCTCGTCCCTGTAACCGTGTCCCTGAGCTTCTCCGGAGAGGCTGAATGTGAGGACGCAAATCTGACATTTTCCGGAACTTTTCCTGTCGGCCCCCGAGTCAACCTCCAAAGAGCCCTCGGGCCGTCGGCAGGATATGAGCTGACGGAGTTGGTGAAAACCTCGGCCGTGGGGGCAGTGTGTGTTTGTGTTTCTGTGTGTGTGTGTTTTGCCTCAAGCTTTCACATTGCACAACACAGAAATCAACAAAAACGCAGAGGGACTGTGAATATGATTTATGCATGTTCTGTAGAATGTGTGGAATGTGCGTATGTGTTCATGCAGCGAGGCACTGACATGGATTTTTACACACCTACATGCACGCACACGCACACGCACACGGAGCTGGGAAGTGGGGCAGCTGACAGCACTGTAGCAAGGTCACGTGTGTTTATCCAGTGTCATCTGTTCCGTCAGTGCTCTCTCTCACCAACACTCACTCTGTGACAGTGAACACATCGTCTTCTTCCCTCACTCGTTCCTCCTCCTCCTCCTCCTCTTCCTCTTTGTGGGTTTTGTGTTTTTCTTCCGAACAGCAACTCCATCGTCCCTCGAGGCGTTCGAGCCACTGATTCAACTAACAGCTTCATCTGTTCAATCATGTCGTATTGATTTTGCATTGGACGATGCTGAGGTGGGTTTCACACAGACAACAGGGGTGATGGCTACATGAGACCGGACCATATGGTGGATTCATAAATATATGACAAATAGCATCATCTTTCAATTCTCATTAGTTGAGTGGAAGTTCCTTCCCTCTCTAGTTCACTATTTGATACGTGATACTGTAAAATCATTCGAGTGCTAATAAACGCTCTTCAAACAGGGTCTGTGTACAGTCGAGGTCACATCTTGACCTTAAAACAGAAAATCCCCCTGATGACGGCGGAATAAAGAAGATTCTTTCAGTCCGTCGCCCTCGTGCTGCTCCGGCTGGTTTTCCTTTTCCACAGTTAGCCTCGTTCCTCCAACATAATTTTTAACCTCAGCTTCTGAATTATTGACTGAATATCGGTATATTTATTATTCATTCATTAATCATCAATCAAATGTCAGAAAATAAAAAGAGGAATGTTACAATCAACCAACATCTGAGGAAAAAAACAAAACTAATTTTGTCTGATCTACAGGACAAAAAAAAAACATTTGTTATGTTACATATCATCATAATTTTTTGTTTTCATAATTACTTCTGGGATTAGTAGATTATATCAAGTATCTGACAGAATATGTTCCGTTTATTATTTCATATGAATGTTACTGCATTTCCTGCATCTCTTATACAGGTCGCCTCTTTCCTCTGTCCGTGTGTGTGTGTGTGTGTGTGTGTGTGTGTGTGTGTGTTAGTAGTTCCACTTCGCTCCCGAAGCCTCATTCCGACCTGTTCAGAATTTTAAACAGCTTCCTTGTTCCTCTCACCTTCCCTCAACTCTCAGTTTCTGTCGTCCGCTAAATTCTCACAGAGGAACTGACTCGACAGTAAAACATGGATATTAGATATTAGACAGAGTGTGTGTGTGTGTTTTAACATTTATCTTTCTGCCAATTTTCCAAATGACAGACAATAAGCACCATCATAATGTGGCTGCACATTGTGGAAGTTTCACTTGATCCATTCTGGTGTCTCAATAATTAGTTGAAAATATATTTAAATGTTAATCATTACTAAGCAAAGGTCTTAAATAACATATTTAGTTTAGTTTTGATGTATAATAATCATGTTGTTCAGTATCTGTTATGTATTTAAGAATGAATCTCTAGTTTGTCCCTGTAAATAAGTTTTATTCGGTTGAATACAGGGTAACACACATTAAGCTAGTGACAAACTGTAAGCTAGTTACAAACGTTAAGCTAGCAACGAACTTTAAACTAGTGACAAACTTTAAGCTAGTGAAAAAAATGTAAGCTAGTGACAAACTTTAAACTTGTTACGAATGTTAAGCTAGTAACGAACTTTAAACTAGTGACAAACTTTAAACTAGTGACAAACGTTAAGCTAGTAAGGAACTTTGAACTAGTGAAGAGCTTTAAGTTAGAAACGAACGTTAAGCTAGTGACAAACTTTAAACAAGTGACCAACTTTAAGCTAGTGACAAACTTTAAACAAGTGACCAACTTTAAGCTAGTGACAAACTTTAAACAAGTGACCAACTTTAAGCTAGTGACAAACTTTAAGCTCGTGACGAACTTTAAGCTAGTGACAAACTTTAAGCTAGTGACAAACTTTAAGCTAGTGACAAACTTTAAGCTAGTGACGAACATTAAGCTAGTGACAAACGTTAAGCTAGTACCGAACTTCACAAACTTTGAGCTAGTAATGAACTTTAAGCTAGTGACGAACGTTAAGCTAGTGACAAACTTTAAGCTAGTGACAAACGTTAAGCTAGTACCGAACTTCACAAACTTTGAGCTAGTAATGAACTTTATGATAGTAGCGAGCCTTAAATTATAATTATAATTATATAATTCGACATGTGCGCTAACGATCTCACCAACTGAATGGTTATTAAAGCGTTTTTCATATTTAATCGTCCATTTTAAACCCGCTGGATTTGAAACAAGCTGCAGACTCCAAGTCCAACATCTTTTAAAGACTGAACACATCTCTGGATCCTTTGGCTCGGACTCTACAATAAATCCCCAAAATCTCTGAGTGAATGTGGTCACTAGTCGGTTACAGTGTCAAATGAAACACGAGCGTTTGTTTGGTTGTTTTAATAAAATCTTCTGGGTTTAGCTCCTCTAAGTGTCTCTTCACATTTCTTCAGAAGTACCAGGCTCTTGAAATCAAATTCTTGAACAGCTTTGAGATGTTATTTTATCTCAACATCTGAACGTTCACTGTCGTCCACCCTCTCACCGAGTTATATTGGAATCCCATTTTCTCCTCGTTAGCTGTTCTTTTGCTTTGGCCTGATGAATTATGCCCGACCCTGGGAGGCTAATTGCTTCAAACCTTCTCCACGAGCATATTTCAACATTTCTCTTTCCCTCCCGATTAGTCTCGTACAGTTTTTCTCTCTTTCCCTCATTTTCCCTGTAAAAGTGCTCTGGTTTATCTCACTTCCTCTCGCTCTGTGTCCTTTTTCTCCAGCTGCACTTCCTGTCGTCCTCTGTCACACCGACAGCTCCGCGGTCTTTTCCTCTCTCCCCGTTTCTTTCAACAGACCTTTAGGTTTGTCCCTGCTCCTCGTCTCTTCGGGACAACGGCCCCGTCGATCATTATCTGTGATCTCGTCTCTGTCGTCTTAATCTGCCTTAAACTAAACTCCACCATCTCATCATCTTGTCTCACTTCCCTCTCACCTTCCTCTCCTCGTCCTCTTTCATTCCCGCTGTCATCGACACAATGGGATCCTGACTCGTGTTGTGTGTGTGTTTTCATGTGTGTACGTGAGCTCTACTCTCGTCTGCCTGGTATAACCATGGTGACGGATGTCGGTGCTGTCTCCGTCCCTGCCTTGTGTATCTTGGCAGCAGTCGGGCACCGCGTTGACGCATCCCAGTTCAGAGGCCACGCGGCTCCGACGTCACTGCTCCACGCCGACCCTGCCAGCTCGCAGACGGAGCCCGACATATGGGCCTCATCTATAAGACATCGGCGGCCCGAAGGAGCCACAGACCCTCCAGTGAAACGAAGCCAGTTCACAGAAGGTTGGCTCCTGCAGCGGCTGCAGGGAAGAGAACTGACATTTTCAGCGTTTCACGGGGGGGGGGGGGGGGGGGGGGCAGCCGAGTATCGACAGGAGAAGAACAAGCCTCTTCTCTTAACATTTTACATTACACCCGTACCCGATTAGCACAGCAAATAACAATCACTGCTACGATTTGGATTTGAACTAACAAGGATTTTCTTGTAGACTTCTGTAGAAACAACCACTGGAGTCGCCCCCTGCTGGTCATTCAGAGAATACAGGCTTCAGGTGACTACGTCCATTACACTCTGTGGTTTTAACTAGAGGCCGACTGATATGGAATTTGGGGGAGAGATGCTGATATCGATATTAGGGAGTACAAGATTTCAATACAGATACATCGGCCGATATACTGTACAATTATCGGTTATATATATCATGCAGATCTATCGGATTAATTATTGGTTACATTAAAATACCTATAATATAATATATAAATATAACACATATTTTATACATTCATAATATATTTATATTATAATAAAAAAAAAAAAATCTGTCAATGATTCCTAAGATGTCGTTATCAAACCTTTATGACAAAGAATTGTAATGGAGGCTTGATATTTTAGTTTAACCATAAACTTTGATCATGAATAGCTATAAATAAAAAAGGAAACATAAGTTCAACCAAATATTTAGACCTGTGACACATTGTTTACGTCTCATCTGTGAGAATTGGAGGCTATGGATGGAGAGACACGGGAACGTTCTTAGGAAGTCGAAATCTAGTGGAAGAATGTATCAGGAAACAAGTCTAGTTCCACTTGTCTCTCCATCTTCGGCCTCCAAGATGAGACGTAAACAATGTGTAACAGATCTTGTTTTAGCGAGAAAATTATCAAGTTATAACGTGAAACTTTCTTGTTGTAACGAGAAAGTAATATGTCGTACGCTTCTGTACTACCTGGACAAAAATGCAGACATTTATAATTTGAGTTTTGTCAATTAATTTGCAGCAGTGCTTTAAAAATGTGAACTAATAATCCCGGCTTGTGATAAGGAGGATGACGCTGCTGGCACACGAACGAACACTTTCTCTTTCCAAACGGACCAACTCCTCCTCAGCAGACAGACGAGGTTAAGACGCTCGCGACCTAATTTGCGGTGAACTTCAGACTGCGCTCATGTAGCCTCCTCCTCCTCCTCCTCCTATTCTTCCTTCTCCTCCTCCTCCTCTCTCTTCTCCTTCTCCTCCTCCTCCTACTCTTCCTTCTCCTCCTCCTCTCTGTTCTCCTTCTCCTCCTCCTCCTCGTCCTTCTCCTCCTCCTCATCAGACGCCTCTTCCTTCTCCTCCTCCTCCTCCTCCTATTCTTCCTTCTCCTCCTCCTCATCAGACGCCTCTTCCTTCTCATCCTCCCCTCCTCCTTCTCCTCTTCCTCCTCCTCCTGTTTTTCCTTCTCCTCCTCCTCTTCCTCCTCCTCCTCATCAGACGCCTCTTCCTTCTCCTCCTCCCCCTCCTCCTCCTTCTCCTTCTCCTCTTCCTCCTCATCAGACGCCTCTTCTTTCTCCTCCTCCTATTCCTTCTCCTCTGCATCAGACGCCTCTTCCTTCTCCTCCTCTTCCTTCTCCTCGCCCTCCTTATCAGACGCCTCCTCCTCCTCCTCCTCATCAGACGCCTCTTCCTTCTCCTCCTTCTCTTCCTCCTCATCAGACGCCTCTTCCTCCTCCTCCTTCTCCTCCTCCTCATCAGACGCCTCTTCCTCCTCCTCCTCCTTCACCTCCTCTTCCTTCTCCTCGCCCTCCTCATCAGACGCCTCTTCTTTCTCCTCCTCCTCTCCCTCCTCCTCTTCCTCCTCCTCCTCTTCCTCCTCCTCCTTCTCCTCCTCCTCCTTCTCCTCTTCCTCCTCCTCCTTCACCTCCTCTTCCTTCTCCTCGCCCTCCTCATCAGACGCCTCTTCTTTCTCCTCCTCCTCTCCCTCCTCCTCCTCCTTCTCCTCCTCCACCTCTCCCTCCTCCTCCTCCTCCTCCTTCTCCTCTTCCTCCTCCTCCTTCTCCTCTTCCTCCTCCTCCTTCTCCTCCTCTCCCTCCTCCTCCTCCTCTCCTCAGACGCCTCGCGCCAGTGGAACGTCTGTGGTTTGTGTTTCTCTTCTTTTAGTTTTCGAACAAACGAGAGATTTGTTTCTTTTCGACTGCGGACCGACCGACCGACCGACCGCGGACCCGGTGCGTCTCCGTGTCTGTGGGCAGCGGCACAGACGGCGGCTGCTAGGGGCTGCTGACCCCGCCCCCCACACTCCGCCCACAGACTCCGCCCCTCCTCCCCTTACGGCGGCGGAGTCTCGTCTGTAGTCCTCTTCCGGGTTGGTAGGCGGCGGCGGCGGGAAGCACGCTGCGCGCGACAGGACTCCATTACCCAGAATCCCCCGCGACGGCCTCAACTTACAGAACTGCGCTCCTCGGGCTCCGAGAGCGTTTCCCATTTAAACAAACAGTGGCGAAGATGGCGGAGAGTTCATGTGTGTGAAGAAGACATCTATCGAGCGTCGGCGGAAAGACAGAGAGAGAGACACGCGCCGACGACAAGGTGAGACCGCGTCCGCCAGGTCCGCCGCTCCGGCGACACTTTTCAGCCGCGTCGCGTTTCGACGTTAACGTCGGAAAACGTGGAGACTCAGCGGCGAACACACGATAGTGGCATCGGCGCCGAGGAGCGGGGGACACGGACAGAGAGACAGAGAGAGAGTGGTCACTTACTACGTGACAGCTGTGTGTGTGTGTGTGTGTGTGTGTGTGTGTGTGTGTGTGTGTGTGTGTGTGTGTGTGTGTGTGAGAGAGAGAGAGAGAGAAATGAATGACACTTTATCATATTTCATAAGTTGGTCGTGGTGGTGCAGCAGCCGGTCCGCTTTACGCACGAGCGCATGTCGGATGTTTCCAGTGGACACGGGCCGCGTGAAGTTTTTTGTGGAGAACACACACACACACACACACACACACACACACACACACACACACACACTTTACACTCTCTCTCTCTCTCTCTCACACACACACACACACGTGAACAGTCGGGGCGCGGGGAGAGTTGACGGGCTCGTGTCGGTGTGTTGTCGCTGGGAACCGATCGGTAACTGTGGACTGACGCGGTCCGCAACATGAGAGGATCTGAACCCGATGTGTTGGTTGATGAAGATCATCATGTTCATCATCATGTTCATCATGTTGTTCATCTGTATGCATATTCATCTGTACGTGCGCGTGTGATTCGGCTGCTGCTCTGTGAGGAGGCAGAACATACTGACAGCCTGTCTGTCTGCCTGTCTGTCTGCACTGGTCCCGTGGGCCGAGCAAAGTGCACAGACTCTCCTGCGTGCGGGTGAGTGCGTGAGTCTGTGAGCGAGTGAACGTCCCTCTGTTAGTTCACCTTCATAAACCTGCTGTCAGATCTTCATCCTGTCAAGTGCCTCAGTGTGTCTGCAGGGGGCAGCAGCGAGGCCCGGGTTACACAGCACAGCACAGCCACACACACACACCACTGCACAATACACATTACTGCAAAACTACCCACATACTACTGCACAATACACACTGCACAGTTACACACACACTACTGCACAATACTGCACACTACTGTACACTGCACGACCACATACATACAAACTGCTTCACTATACACAGTCACTGCACACTGCTGCACAAAACACACGACTGCACTATACACACTACTGCACACTACAAATTACACACTACACTGTGAATTGTGCAGTGTGTATTGTGTAATGTGTATTGTGCAGCGTGTTGTTTGAACTGTGTAGTGTATAGTGTAAACACTGCACTACACACATTACAAACACACTACACAATACACATTGTGTGCACACTGCAAAAATCATACCACGCACGGCACACTGGAAACATGATACACACACACACACACCCTGAGCCTCCACAGGTTGATCCCTGAAAGTGTGTGTGTGTGTGTGTGTGTGTGTGTGTGTGTGTGTGTGTGTGTGTGTGTGTGTGTGTGTGTGTGTGTGTGTGTGTGTGTGTGTGTGTGTGTGTGTGTGTGTGTGTGTGTGTGTGTGTGTGTGTGTGTGTGTGTGTGTGTGTGTGTGTGTGTGTGACGAACAGTTGAGGGGTGTGAATTGTGTTGTGATCAGTAATTTGCTGACAGACGATCAGAAACTCAAAGATATTTTTTTACGAGCTGCAGATCTTCACACGCGAGAAGCTGCTGCCAGAGAAACGTTGAAGAGTTTGATTGATTAATGACGTTAAATCACAGCCGAAGGCGACGACGTTACTTAAAATAACACGCTCACTGTTCCTGATCTGGGTTCAACGACACGATGAAACTATTTTTTAAATCTGAAATTTTTAAACTCAAAATGCAAGGATTAGTCAAAAGGGATTCCATGAATTGATGGATGGATATGAATCTGACTTGTTAGCATGTTAGCATGCAGAATGCTCTAACATCAGGACATGGCGGCTTTTACAATTTACAGGTAATTTGCCGAACCTGTAAAATCTCACTTGACTGTGACGTTATTCCGTACGCCCAACTTTTTTTTTTCCGTGTTGGCAGCGCTGTTGTTGTAAGCCTGTCACAAGCCTGTTTTGATCATCGATTAATCGTTTCAAGTAGTTTTTTATGGGAAAAAAAGTCAACATTTTCTGATTTCAGCTTCCTGAATGTGAATATGTTCTGGTTTCTTTGCTCCTCTGTGACAGTGAACTAAATATCTTCGGTGTTTGGACAAAACAAAACATCATCTTGGTGGTTTGGGGAAAGACAATGATTATTTTTCACCATTTTGTGAACCAAACAACTGATCGACGGATTAATGAAAATAATCCTTAGTTGCAGCCCTTTGATGAGCCTCTCAGATTAAATGTTATTGTTTTAAAACAACTTTTTTTAAAAAACACGCAGCATTTGAATACTGATTTGGATTTCATTCACCATGGCAACGGTCGAAGCTTCGAAAACCTTCCGGTTAAAACGGCTGCAGATCATCTTTTACGTCGATCATCTAAGCGATTAAACGACTCATCGTTTCATATTCCTGTTAGAAAATATCGTTGCGCTGATGTTTGGTATGTTAAGGATTTGAATTCCATCAACTCTGACTAAAGATTGAACCAGCTGCTGCTTGTTAAAGGTTTTAAACGATGAATCTATTTTCAATAATTTAATATCTTCTGAAGCTGAGTGGAGGGGGCGTGGCAGCAGGGAGGCCTCCACGTGTTTCACAGCGTCGCTGACAGATTTACAGTGAACTCTGTTCCCCGTGTGTGTGTGTGTGTGTGTGTGTGTGTGTGTGTGTGTGTGTGTGTGTGTGTGTGTGTGTGTGTGTGTGTGTGTGTGTGTGTGTGTGTGTGTGTGTGTGTGTGTGTGTGTGTGTGTGTGTGTGTGTGTGTGTGTGTGTGTGTGTGTGTGTGTGTGTGTGTGTGTGTGTGTGTGCGCGTGCGGACACACACACACACAAACATAGCTGCCCGGACTCCGTCGGCCACCGTGAGTGAGGCGTCTTCGCCGAGCGGATGGTGGAGACGAGGAGGAGGAGGAGGAGGAGGAGGGCGACAGTGATGTATGATGTTTGCTGAACGGGGAAAAAGAGGACGGAGGTTAGAGGCTGGTGACTGGGTCAGACGCTGGGGGCGTGTGTGTGTGTGTGTGTGTAGTGTGTGTAGTGTGTGTGTGTGTGTGTGTGTGTGTGTGAGAGAGAAGGGGAATTCTACCTGTTTTTTGGTTTTTTTTACCT
>NC_061517.1:2472500-2492500 GCF_022379125.1 Scophthalmus maximus | reverse complement strand
AAGTAGGAAGTTTTCTTGAGGCGCCGACGGGGTGGAACCGTTACTGACGGGAAGCGTGAGCAAGCGCTTTCCCCGCGCCGCCCGTTAGTCGAGTCGTGGCCGAGTGTTAAACTCCGCCGTGACGTCGCCCGTGTGGTTCGCGAGCTGCTGCTTTTTTTTATGCTGAGTTGACGACCTTCACCATCTGTTTGTGCCGAGCTGGGGAAGTGACAGAATTCCCTCGGAGTGTCCGCCTCGCGCTCGGGCACACAGGGTTCCGTCTTTGGTTGAATCAGCTATTCCTCTTCCTCTGCCCCCCCTCCCCCCTCACCACGGACGTGTTAGTCCGGTGAGATCTGAGTCGTAGTAAACTGGCAGTGACTGAATTTAAAAAAATTTGATTTGATGCAATGTGAGACAAAGAGTCTGGTTCTTCTTCTTCTTCTCCTTGCTCCTCTTTCTGGGGCTTTTTTTAGTCATAGCTGTCGGGTTTTAACGTTTTTAGAACTAGGCTCTGCTCGTGTTAATGCTCCCGCAGTTTGGCATCAGTCGGTTCGACTTGATGCCCCAAGATGAAATATCATCTCCTGCTGGACTCAGGTGACCATCAGGTGAGAGCAGCCTCGGCTTCACCGCAGGTCCAGAAGGAGGCTGGTGATGATCAGGCCCCACTAATGGACGACTGAGTGACCGACTGTTGACGTGTGTGTGTGTGTTCAGAGAACACGCTGCCCCACCATCTCCCTCTCCTAAGAATTAAGAATGTTTTTGGCTTCATTTAGCACCATGATATTCATTCACTTCAGAGGAATAAGACTCATTTATTCTTATTTCTGAGGAGCTGGGTCCAAAGTCCATTCAGTAAAACCATCACAGATTTCACAATGATAATTTTGCCGCCTCCCATATCGATGTCGCGTTGGATTCGATTGGTTTGGTTTTTAAAAATCCAATTTAAATATTATTTCCTATTTGAACATCAAAGCCTGAACTCTCTCCACTGCTCCTGGTCCACTCTCAGGTCAGAGGTCGTGCTCAGCTGGTTTCATCTCTTCCTCAATAACAGATAATAGACAGATCAGAGCATATTCATGTATAACATCATGACATGAAAAGTAGAGAGGAACTTTTAACTGTTCACCGAACTTGGGTTTGGATGTTCCTGTCAATGTAGTCATCGTTTGAACGTATTAACCAAACAATTCCTTTCAGAAGTCACTGCATGTTCTTATTTAGTTTCTAATGTTGAACATTTATACAAATTAGCGTCACAGATTGTACCTTTAATCGTGATGGATTCATGTCAGCAGGATGATTTTGTCTGAACTTACACGGTGAAACTCGTGCACTCGGTATGTGTGTTGAACTGGAAACCATTTTGTCGTCTCACACGTTGGTGACGGGTCTCCTGTAAAGGACGCGAACGCCATCGCTCTCCACATCTCATCAGAGCTAAAAATAACACACATCTCCACACTAGACTTGGACAGAGAGAAGAAGGGAGGGAGGGAGGGAAGGAGAATGATGGGATGAGAGAGAGAGAGAGAGAGCAGAGGTGCTGGGAGGAAAAGAAAACAAGTCATTAATAATTTACCTGGAGGACACTTCTACTTCGACCTTTAGTCCAGGTCTGGTCAAGGCTGCTCGGCCAAGAACACGGTGTGTTCCTGCAGAAATGTTGTGTCGTGTTGTTGGGAAACTCTGGTCACATGAGCCGACTGCTGCCGACTTGGCCAGATGTTTTCTTCCACCGGACGTTCACAATCCAAAATAGCACTCAGATAAACAAGGAAGAAGAAGAAGGTACCAGCGAGAAGATGAAATATGATCGAGGATGTTCAACAGTTTACAGTAAAAGATTAATGAGTGTGAAGCTGCCAAAAGATTTTAGAATAATATTATCGTCCCTGGTGACGAACTAGAGCCACAGGGGTCGACCGATATGACTTTTTCCTGGGCCGATACCGAGACAGATTACTTATCTTAGAGACCGATAACCGATATTTGTCCGCAGTAAAAAAAGTGTCAAAAGGCGTCTTAATTTAAAAAATTACAAACTCTTAACACAAAACTTTGTATCTGCCCTACAGCAGATGTTTAACCTTCCAAAATGAATGAACACACAAAGTGCAGGGAGCTGTCAGCAGCATTATCATGAAGCTGAACAAACAAGACATGGACGGGACGTTGATAAAGTCCAGAGAGTCGTGACTGCGGCTGCATCAGAGACAAACTAACACATTTCAAAATTATCTTCAAATCGGCTTTAAAAAATGGCCCATACCGATAATCATAAAAAATGGCGAATATCGGTACCGATAATCGGTCGACCCCTAGTTCACAAGTCATTCGCCCAGAAGAAGGAGGAGAGCTCGGCAGGAGTGAGCGAGGAAGTTGGACGCAAGCTTTGGCCCCGGTTAGCACAACCGCTCTGTGCCGCTCTCCCATCGGCATTCCTGTCTCTCCTCAACTGGAGCGAGTGAAGCGTTCGTGTTCGCGTCTTTGCGTTATTCGAAAATGGTAGACTTATTGTTGGATTTTTAATTGCAATAAGAAAAATATTAAATATCACCAGACTTGTTCTTTAAAGCAAGCAGATTACAACGGATCATTTCTTCTTTAGCTCTGGATGGGAACGAGGCGTCTGTGAAGACTCAGCTACAGGTGGATGGAGGCTCAGTCTACACTTCATCTGCTGCTGCCTCATGAGGATGTGAGCATGAGTGTGTGCGTGCCTTTGGGCATGTGTGTGTGTGTGTGTGTGTGTGTGTGTGTGTGTGTGTGTCTCCATGCGTCTTATTATCGCAGTCAGGTGGATGCAGCAGCAGGAGGAGGATGAGGAGGAGGAGGGTGTGAGGGAGCAATTGTGCAGTTGATGTGTGGAGAATAGAACAACAGGGAGCTTCTTCAGTGACCATGGCTGTTAATTAATCAAACGCACACATACAAACTCAGACAGTGATGAAGCAGATACACGCGCGCGGTGTAGTCTCGCTCCGAGAGACTCGAAAGCCGCTCCACTTTCTGTCGCCAGCCGTGTCGACTCTCTGCTCGCTCTATTTGCAGAGCCGCCCCGCCCCTCCCTCTCCGATGCTATGATCTAACTGCAGCCTCCTCCCCCTTCGTAGATACACACTTACAATCTCTCCCCTCTCACATGCCTGCACACACACGCACACACGCACACATGTACACACACGGGGTGTGTCTCAGCGCTTGGTATTTTTATGTGTGTGTTGTTTGGATCGAGCGGCGTGTGTTGGACTGTGGACTGATTCCCCCCTTCACTGCCGTGGCGTCCATTGTTCGTCGCCGAGGAGAAGCTGTTGATCTTGTGGTTGTCGACCCGCGCGTCGTCTCCTCGGTGTTTGGTTTTGGGAAACGTCGGCGAAAGAAAGTAGAGAGAAATGCTGAAAAAACAATAAAGGCTCTTTTTTTCCCCTCCTCCTCCCTTCAGATCAACAAACAACTGGGTTTCAGTTGTTTTTTTTCCTCCTCCTCTGCTATCAAGGACTTCAGATAAACATGAGGGAGGAAGGGGGGGCGGGGGGGGTTGTCCTCTGTGTGGGGAAAAAAGAGGGAATGATAATAATAATTAAAAAAAACTGTAGAAAATGTAGAAAAGTGAGAGACTTTTACATCTTTACAGTCAAGTTCTCCGAGTGGGTCAAAGTTCAGCCGGCAGCCTGGAGACGCGCTCCGATTGGCTGCGGAGAGGTGAAATTAAAACCACGCTAAACTTTTGACCCCGCAGGAACCGGGAGAGGAACGCCCATCGCCGTAGCGAGAGTGAGCTTCCTCCTCCCCCTCCCCCCGATGCCACTCACTTTTTCTCTGCCTTTTTTTTCTATCTATCCTTCATCATTCCATTCCCTGTTAAGTCTGCCGCTCGCTCTTGTTTTTGCTCTCTTTCAGTCCAAAACCCCCCCTCCTCTATCTCCTGCTCTTCTCCCTCGCCGTCTCTCCCGCTTTCCCCCCGATGAATTTGTGCCTTGCTGCATATAGCCTGATGAGAGGGAGGGAGGGAAAGAGGGAGGCACAGAGCAGGAAAGAGCTGGGGGAAGGGTATAGAGAGGAAGGAGACAGCCAGAGAGACACAGAGAGAGAGAGAGAGAGAGAGAGAGAGAGGGGGGATGGGATGGAGTCAGAGAGACAGAGGGAGGCAAGGAGAAGAAGAAGAAGGAGAAAAGAGCAGGAGGAAACGCAGCCTCCTCCACTGTGAGCTGCACAAAACTGCTCCTGTTGGAGAAAAAAAGAAAATGTGAAGAGGAGTGAATGTATAAATAGATGTGTAACTGTGGCTCTGACTAAGATCTGGAGGGCGGGGAGAGCCCATTTCACTTCTAATGGCTCCTCTCAATACACATCAAACAGCTGGTGTGTGTGTGTGTGTGTGTGTGTGTGTGTTTGTGTGTGTGCAGCCCTCTCACTCTCGTTGGTTTGATGCCGGATGCACGCTCGCAGACGCTCGCCGCGTCTCGTGAACCGGCGTCTACTGTAACTGTTGACTTTATTATTTCACACGTGCAGACACACAGTCGTCGGGGCGCGAGAGAGAGAGAGAGAGAGAGAGACGGCACCTTCCGGGGGCGCCGTCAGTTGTCACATTTTAATGCGATTGAAGTAAAATCCCCTTTTGGTTTCGGATTAAGCTCCACAATGAGCGGAGGGTTTTTGCTCACGGCGTGGAGGTGCGGAAGAGACGGAAGCCAGAAGCGATCGTCTTGGATGAGAGACGGCAGGAGGGAGAATATATATATACATATATGTATGTTTATATATGTATGTTTATATTGCAGTGGGTTGAGAGGTGGATGTTATTAAGTTAACCAGACAGCAGACAGAGGAGGAGCGAGGGAGCGAGGGAGCAGGAGACGGGCTTGATAGACGAGTGGACGAGGAGCTGTGGTGCCCATATGGTCTGATGGTGTACGGAGCCAAGTTTGTCTGGCCTCCTTAAAACTTATTCTCTCTCTTCCTCTATCCTCCTACCCCTCCCTCCCCCTACATCTTGCCAGCCAATTACTTACCCCAAGAGCCAACCCATTAGATAAAACACACACACACAAACACACAAACACACACACACAAACACACTCCCCATGCATCCCATTAGGTAAGAAGCACCCCGCCGACATGCACCCGAACCGTCTCCGTGATAACAGCCACCCCCAACAAACTAAAGTATCTGTCCACACACACACACGCACACACACACACACTGAGATAAGGGTGCCCACCCCCCCTAATGGGAAAGAAGATTGATACCGACAGGAAAAGAAAGATTTCTCTGCTCCTGCTTCCGCTCTAAATATTTAAAGCAACCATGTTTTTTTTTTCTTCCCTTTGCATTATCATAGGAATTGTAGATTTTTTTTTTCTCTGACGTTACTGCAACTTTTGCTGAGAGTGGAAACTGTACTGAACTGTACAGCTGCTGTGTGCGTGCGTGCGTGCGTGTGTGCGTGCGTGCGTGGGACGAACGAACGCCAGGTGATTTCTGATTTATAATATAGTGAGTATATGGTGAAGGAGATGATGGCTTCTCCTACCTGTCATGTGTTTTCTAGGTGTGTTGGCTGCTCTGTATGTGACCGTGTGTGTGTGTGTGTGTGTGTGTGTGTGTGTGACCGTGTGTGTGTGTGTGTGTGCGTGCGTGTTTGTTTGTGGGTGGTTATGCATGTTGCCGTGCAGTTTCCCTGCCTCTCTCCGGCTTGTGCTTTTGTCTGTGGGAGTGATGGATGTCAGGCAGGCGGCTAATGTGATTTAGATGCTCCACCGGGAGTGTGTGTGTGTGTGTCTGTGTGTGTGTCCCATCCACGTGTGTGCAGCTGAATCTGCAGTGTGTTTGTGTGTGTCTACCTCCCTCCCTCCTCCCCTCGTTTTCTCTCCTCCTCTTCCTCCTCCTCCACACCTCCCATCATTTTTTTCCTTCCCCCCTGTGCTGTGCAGTTTTTTGGACTGAGTAAATAAACAGAGGGAGGAGGGGGGAGGAAGGAGGGAGGGATGGGCGGGTGGTGTTTATGTGTCGGAGCTGCTCCCTCACTGTCACCGCGGAGATGGAGAGCGTGAGGAAGGAGGAGAAGATGGTGTTCTCTCTCTCTCCACACTGACGGGTTGTTGTGAGCCAATAACGTCTCATTCCCGCTAAAGAAAGTCTTGCAGCTCGTTCGCTCAGCGTCACACACACTTGCATCAGCAGAAGAAGAAGTAGTAGAAGAAGAAGAACAAGTGCGCGTTCCCCTGGCAGCCGCAGCAGCAGCGGTGACGAGCTGCTGAGGGTTTTATATGCATGTGCTGTAATTACCTGGTGAGAAAAACACCTTTACACTGACATGCTGTTCTTTCACACCAACCTCCCTCCAAAAAGTATTTTTTTCAACTGCAGCGAGTTTCTTTTATTTGACCTCTATTTCAACCTTTCAGTATTTCACTGCCTTCGTGTAGATTTTGAACACGTACTCCCCCCCCGTGGCTTTTCCGTTAAACACGACATCAGTGATTTCCGGGTTTCGTCAGTTTGCTTTTGACCAGTTTTTATTCCATTGTGTGACGACCAACACCAGGGTCTCGGCGTCAGCCACGCCTCCGTCCGCCCTTCAGCCCCAAGTCCTGCCTCCTTTTATTTGTGTCGCTGAGGCCACGCCCATCCACACGACTACATCTTAGTTTTAAAATGCTGTTAAAAAAAACAATCCCCGTCCAGTCTTAACGCACCTGAAAACGTAGATCACATGAACCATTCAGGTACACTGGTCTTTTGCGCGTGTCGGTGTAGACAGAAAGTAGATTTAAGTCTACTACTCTGCAGTCGGTTGCTTAGTTACAGAAAAATACACTGCACTAGAAAGAACAATGGTGGAACTGTCACTGACAGGAAGTGTTAGCGACGCTGGTCGCCGTGTCGTTACTGATGAGAACCAATCAGGAAGAGAATTGTTTGCGTCATCATTTCCAAACGTGTTCGCGGCCCAGGACAGCAAGCGTAACCATGGGGACAGTGATGCATTGTACGGAAAACGGAAAAACACATGTGATGCGGATGTAGCCCAAAACACAACAACGAGAAACGCAAGAGAATACGTTAGCTGTTGGGTCTCGGTAGAGGTTCTCGGCAGCTGGTACGTCTTAGTCGGTGACACCGCTGACCTTGGTACAGAAGGTCCGGGTTCGATTCCAGGTAATCCCAAATGGGCCCCTAGGTGAGGCGCTTTGTGTTACCTACCTGAATGAATGGGTTGGTTGTCCGGTCGATGTCTGGACGGCTAGCTGCTGGTTAGCACTGCTGGCCTCGTTAGCATAGCATAGCCGCGACGTGCCACCTGTCCCCCAGAAACTGTCCACGCAGGTGACGTGATTTTAACACTTACATACAAACTTTTAAGAATTTCCAACTTCAGCAGATAAACGTGAAAACAAACGATGACGCGACTTTAAAAACATCCAACTTACAGCGTTAAACTCAAAGACCATTAAACTAGACCAATCGGATCCACCGTGCATTTTCAGATTTGATATGTCATGTGTATTTTGTAACTCTCGGTTTACCTCAATAAAACTAATGTGGTCTGATTACAGCAGTCGTTTAATAAACCCTTGATACGTTCCGTTTTTCGAGAACAGAGGACGAAGCTGCTGTTGTATCAGATGATGTTTGTGCTGTATGTTGCCGTGGCACCAGGATGACGGTCAGAGGCGTGGCCAGAGATCGGGGGGGGGGGAGATGATGATGGTGGTGACTGGGGGGGGGGGCTGTTATTGATTGACCTGCTCCACTAATTAGACTCGAACCGTCTGGAAAAGCAGCCGCCTCCTCCGCAGCCTGTGGCCTCATTGTGCCTCTGCTAAATGACTCTTGAGCAAAGATTAATTTCCCCCATTTTTTTTTTTTCTCCAATAAATTTCACCGTGCATCTCCTTCTCCTTTCCTGTCTCTGTGGCGTAAAGAACATTTTTAAATAATCCACTAAAAGTCCATTCATTCATTCACTCGTCTCTTTTCCTCCACAGAAGTCGTCCCCTTTTATTTAACCCAGTTCCGAGCACACGGACGCGTTGGACTGTTGAAACACGTGAAGCAGCTCAGACCTGTTTCTTCACAACCTGCACGTTCGCCGTGTCCATGTGACACACGAGTGAGTCCGTGTCAGACGAAGGTGAGGACACGTGTGCTGCTGTTACCGTCTTTATCTTATCAGCAACATTACTGTCGTCACTTAACGCGCAAGAATGCGTCCGGCCCGTCATATTGTTCGTACCCCTCCTCCCTCCTCCCTCCTCCCTCCTCTCGACACACATGTTCAGCACGTCGAGGACATGGTCACATAAAGTAACACATGTCACATGTTGTTGATGAACTGCACCTTTTTATTCTGGTCAGAGTTTGACTGAGTTTTTTAATGATCCGTCAGCGTGACACCGCGAAGCTCAGGTTCTCTGGAGACTGCAGGGCTGCAACTACACTTAACGATTATATTAGTTATCGATTGATCTGTCAATTTTTTTTCTCCATTAATCAATTAGTTGTTTGGTCCATAAAATGTCAGAAAATGGTGAAAAATGTCGGAGATGATGTTTTTTGTTTGTCCACGCACAAAAGATATTCAGTTTACTGTCACAGAGGAGCTAAGAAACCAGAACATATTCACATTTAAGAAGATCAAATCAGAGAATTTGGACCTTTTTTTTTCCTTAAAAACTTCTTGAACTGATTAATCGATTATCAAAATAGTTGACGATTAACTTAGTAGTCGATCACTCACCGATTAATCAATTAACTGTTGCAGCTCTGCTTGTAAATGTTCAGAGACGTATCTGTTGTTTGACCCCCACACACACACACACACACACACACACACACACACACACACACACACACAGTGTCAACATTTGAGGGTCATGAAGTTTTGACACAGAAGAATGAGCAGCGTGCGTGTTTTCTTGCAGTTACATCACCAGGTGACAAGTTAGGGGTAAAATCTTAACTTGACTTTAATGATCATGAGAGAAACGTTACAGATGCAAACAAACGACGACACTGAATAGTTTCAACAATAAGAACAATAAGAAAAGTACACTGTGAGTGTCGGTCGTTCCTGTAACTGTCCTTTTTAAAGTGGTCTCGAGGTATTTATTGCAAAAAAACTTGATGGAATCATTTTGAGTTCATTTCATTGTCCCTTCTGTCGAACGTTCTCTGTGAGTTCAGCTGCTGTCGACTGTAGCGTGAGTTCGGTTTCCTTCCACCTTGTTGGAAACTGGATGACTCACGCAAACGCCTGCTTCCTTTATTTGAATATGTAAAAATGCGGCTGACACGCACACACACAAACGCGGCGTCCTCGTAGTTTCAGACCTGCTCTTCCTCCTCCTCCCCCTCATCCTCTCATCCCTCTGTGATAAGTATTGAAGTGTGAGCCAGCGGGTTGTGAGCTGTGATAAGTGGTAATTGGTCTAAAGATGGAAGAAAAGACTTTACTCTCACTCGCTCGCTGAACGTAAGAAGCTTTTTGTTTTTAGAAGAGAAACAGAAGAGAGTGTGTGTTCGACGGCGCGACTGGCACTTTTTGTCCCGGCTGAAGAAAAAAAACACAAAGTTCTTTTTTTTTTTTTGAAGGCTGCAGGGTCGTTGAGAATGGCTCCCGCTCTTCAGTTCCCCCCTCGTCTGTGGAGGAGAGTTTTCGTTTTAATTTTATATTATTATTCTCTGTGGTCCGATTTGTGTAAGACGAGGCAAAGTGACAAGATGTGGCTCGACTCTTATTCTGCTCCAGTGTGAGCGCTGGGGAGGGGGGGAGACACACACACAGACACAGACACACACACACACGCCGTTGTGTTTGCTGGCGGGTTCACACTTTCCCTTATTCACAGTCGTTACAGCAGCAGACAGACGTTATAGAACAAACCAGATCAATCAGTCGCCTGGCGACGCTCCACAGATCCTCTCTGATTGGACGTGATCAATTATGACTGTAGTCGTTATGTTGTTATATTTAAATAAAACTCATCAAACTTGGATCTGGATGCTTCTTTGTTCCAGTTTGGATCCATTTCCTCAGACACTGAAACAAATCTCTTATCAAACACTAAAAATCAATCAATCACTCAGATGGTGTCACATGCCACTCAGTCTGACCAGGTGGATCAGCTGATTGAATCCCCCCATGTGGATCAATAAAGTATTATCTCATCTTATATAACTTTATGTTATTTAACTTATGGATCCTTTAATTATTTTCATTCATTTATTTGTACTTAAAACAGAGTAGGGACAATTTGAATTAGAAACACTTTGACAGTTTATGTAATGGATGCACTATTTCTCATAACCCCTTAAAAAACCCTATTTCTAATGTCTGTGCTGCAGTTTCTCATCACGCATTAACACACATTCACACACACACACATTCACACACACACACACGCACACACACACACACACACACACACACACACACACACACACACACACACACACTCGTACTGACGGGTTTTGGTTCATTTCACAAGTGACTTTATTAAAGGCCAAAGTGAAATGTTCAGCTTGAACCCAAACTCCCAAAATGTCTCTTGTCACTTCGTCACACGATGGCACGAGGACTGACACAATATGGCCGACTGCAGCACTTCAGTTTCAGGAGTCAGAATCGAAACGGTCACTTGAATCGTGGCTGTAATCGATCAGGTTACTAAACCAGAGCCTTTTGATTGATCAGATAACTCCATTTGTCCTCTGTGACTGACGTGACAATATTTCTCTCGCTCGACTCGTCGCCTCTGTGTCCGCCTCTTGTTTTACTTTTCTTCTTCTTCTGAGTCCAGTTTTAGCTTTTTTTTTGTAACTTCAGTATATTGCAAAAATTGTCACAAGCCGAACTTAATCAGATCTGCTAAGAGAGATTGGAAGAACGGATTTGGATCCAGTGAGAGGATCTGAAACCGGATTCAGATTCAGTAAAATGTCATCAAACCACCGAAACCCAAGGAGCCAAAAACAATTGCACAGAGGCTTTTGTCCAAAAGCGAGACACAATATGTTTATTCAACCATGAAGAAATTAACCAAAAGGTGCAGGAATCCTGCGAGAACATGAACTTTTACCAACGAGGCAGAAACAGCTTCAAGTTCTAGATCATTTTTATGTTTTTTCATCGACTAAGGTTCAGTCTGAACAGGTCTTCACTGTGTGGCGACGGTGCTAACCACTGCACCACCATGCCGCCACTTCTGCTTCATGGAAAAGACGAAGACATGTCAAAAGTACATACAAACCAACTAACCACTGAGTAAAATAACAAAAGTCTCTTATTAAATGAGACCTGTGCCATTTTGTATCAGACGCTGTCACGTCAGACAGACGGGCACAAAGATCCTCACGGTGAGAGGATGCAGGCTCGCTCTGATCTCCGCTGAGGCGATGAACGAGCAGCGTGAGGCGATGAACGAGACTGTGAGAAGACTGAACGTTGCTCCGCCGCATCGCGACTGTCGCGGCCGAGTCGACGTCAGCGCACGGATGATGCTTTCTCTGAAGAGTCTCTCGTCCCTGCTCGTGGAGCACTGCTCTTTGCTTTGTCACAACTTTTGCATGAAAAAAAGAAAATAGAGCCAGTAACATTTTTTCTCTTCTTCTCGCAGCCGAGCTATAAATTCTCACTGCTTTAAGCAACCGCCTCCGTTTCTCTGCCCCTTCAATTAATAGGAAACACATTGGATGAAGGAGGCTCTTTGTTGGTGTGAGAGTCCATATATCACCTAAACTAGAGCACCCCCCCCCCCCCCCCCCCCCCACACACACACACACACACACACACACTCCACCAGTCCCCATCTGCTCCCAATCATGGGTGCAGCCAGCGGTCAGGTTGCTGACGATGAATGGTGCACAGGCACGTGCAAACACACACACACACACACACACACACACACGTAAACATACACAACATAGGCATGAGGACACACACACACACAACCTGAGGAAGAAAACATACACTCTCTCACTTCCTCTTTTTAAAAATGAAAGTATACTTACACTCTCGCTCTCTGTCTCTCTCTCTCACACACAAAAACACAAAAACACACACACACACAAAAACACACACACACACAAACACAGAGACACACACCCTCACCGAGGCCCAGTGACAGCTGAACATGAGACATCCTGGCGGCGTGCGCCACTGATGACGGGGTGTCATGGAAACGCCTGGCATTTTCCATGGTTACACACTCCTTACCCCCCACAGGATCCTCTCTTGTGATTGTTCAGATGGAACACTTGAGCTACTACAACGACTCTGCGTGTCCAAAACACACACGCGCACACGCACACGCACACACACACACACACACACACACACGTTTCTTATCAGGGTCTAAATGGACGTAAACGAGCGTGTTGTGTTCTTGTGAGATCACAGCGATGAAGCGGTCTAACAGGGTTTTTTTTTCTTTCGCTTGCTCCGAGTCCATAAAACATGACAACGGATATTTAACGATAACATTTATTCGATGTTAAAAATCCAGTTTTATGGATTGTGAAGGGGAAAAGAACGAGGAAGCACTTTCTTCTCTTTTGTCCTTTTTATAGTTACCGACCGGCTGAATTATTGATCTGGTGCTGTCGTCACTTTCAGGTTTCGACCGTTGGGTTTCCTGTTAAACTTGTGTCTCCACATCCCCTTTCACATGGTGTGTGTGTGTGTGTGTGTGTGTGTGTGTGTGTGCTCTGTACGTGTGTGTGTGTGTGTGTGTGTGTTTGCTCTGTGTGTGTGCAGCCGTGATGAAGACAAAGGCTTGCAGCGAGTCGCGGCTCACTCACACTTTGCCGCTGCTCATTAAGCTGTTAATGCAGCTTCCTGTGCATGTGTCCGCAGGCCTCTGATTAATAACGCTGCTTGTTGTTGTGGATTAATATCATTATCATGAATGTGCATTGTTGAGCGTGACTGTTAAACTTAATTTTACCATTCTTTCTCCCCCCCTCCAGACTCAGTTAACCAGGCAAAGGACCACAATCTAATCATCCATCATCTCGGCGCCATTTTCAAGGTGGGCTAACATCCCGTATGGTTGGCATGGTAACGGCCTGCTGGGGTTTTAGGTTGAGCAGTTTTTCCACAGACAGTTTCTTGATGTTGCCACATTCTTGCAACATCCTCCCGACCTGAGCACAGCGAACAGTGTGTGTGTGTGTGTGTGTGTGTGTTTGTGTGTGTGTTTAGCAAAATCAAAATGTTTTATGGAGGTGTGTGTATTTTTTTGTAGTTGAGTAGAAAAAGTGTTGGCAGCAGCAACGAGGAGGAAAACAAAGAAGTGGTGAGAAGGTAGATGAGGGGGAAAAAAGGAAGTGTGGGAAGACGACGACAGGGGAGACGAGACGAGAAGTCAAATTATTCTTTGCGCTACAACCTGCCACAGGGGATGAGGGAGGGCATTCATCTTTTACCTGTGTCTGCAGGTGACAACAACACACACACACACACACACACACACACACACACACACAGATGTTCTCGCTCGTGGCTGCAGACGAGCAGAAAGGAGGTATGAGGTTGGTGAGAGAGGGAGGGAGGAAACGCTGGAGAAGAAACGGAAGAAAAGCAGGGAGGATGAAGAAGAGTAGGAGCTGGTTGATTCTGCTCCACCGGTTCAGACCAGTTACATTTTTTGCAGAAGTAATAAAATATGACGTGGGTCAACTCGGACGTGGAGCTGGGGGCTGGTGAAGTCGGTCTGTGGCTGGAGTCAGAGCGAAGCAGCTGCAGCTCTCGTCACGTCACTGGTGTGACTTTACAAGGCCTCACCAGGGCCGCGTGCCTCTGTTTTGTCAACAGAGATTATGAAAGAGCGTCTGGCAGGCGGGCGGTGGCGAGGGGGGGCGGAGGCGGCGGTGGAGCTATTTGCTTCACCCAGCCTGAACACAACCGCCCTGGCCCTGCTAACTCCGTCACCTTCTTTCACTCTTGTAGGCAGCACCGTGCACCGTGCTCCCTGTTCCCTGCACCCTGCACCCTGCCTCCTGCACTCTGCCTCCTGCACCCTGCACCCTGCACCCTGCACCCTGCCTCCTGCACCCTGCACCCTGCACCCTGCCTCCTGAGTCCTGTTCCCTGCACCCTGCCTCCTGCACTCTGCCTCCTGCACCCTGCACCCTGCCTCCTGAGTCCTGTTCCCTGCACCCTGTTCCCTGCACCCTGCCTCCTGAGTCCTGTTCCCTGCACCCTGCCTCCTGCACTCTGCCTCCTGCACCCTGCCTCCTGAGTCCTGTTCCCTGCACCCTGCCTCCTGCACTCTGCACCCTGCACCCTGCACCCTGCCTCCTGAGTCCTGTTCCCTGCACCCTGTTCCCTGCACCCTGTTCCCTGCACCCTGCCTCCTGAGTCCTGTTCCCTGCACCCTGTTCCCTGCACCCTGCCTCCTGAGTCCTGTTCCCTGCACCCTGTTCCCTGCACCCTGCCTCCTGAGTCCTGTTCCCTGCACCCTACCTCCTGCTCCCTACACCCTCCACTCGCACCCTGCACTCTGCCTCCTGCACACTGCTCCCTGCACTCTAAGCGCAAACCAAAGAAACACACATTTCCAGTTAATTAATAAAAAAAAACTTTATAATTAAAATTATAAGCATAACTTAGTTTTCACTTAACCCCCCCCCAAAAAAACCCCAAATAGTACCTGATTGATCCCTGAAATCAAACTGTAATATTGCATTACATTTGAATATAAATATTCAAATTTATGTAAGTGATGTGAGTGTCAAGTTCTCTATATTTTTTTTGTTGTATTTGTATAATAAAGTTTTTGGTTAAAATGTAAAATATCAAACCATCATTACATTTCTTTGTCATAAGGGTTTGATAACGCCACCATAGGGATCAGTGGCTTTTTTTTTTACTATATATTTGATGATATATTGGTATCTGAATTTTTGTACTTTTTTAAACTACAGTAAATCTCAGAGAAACCCGGTATTAGTTTTTTTAATCTTATCAGACAAAGTGTTGATTGATTTGAAGATATTCTCCTTCTCGTCTCCTCGTGTCCTGTAATGTGTGAACTCATCGGAGCTACAGGTTTACGAGTTGAGCTGCTTCCTCTGCGTTTCCCCCGTAAAAAGTGAGTGTGTGGTTCCTGCTGGGCGTCTGGGTCGCTGCGACGGAGTGATCCTCCCTACACACCCGTGTAGCGACCTGGAAAATATGTGGGTCAGCGGTGGAGGCAGTGAAATCATTATGGTCAAGAGCAGGGTTGAGAAAAACCAGGTCAAACTTTCCTCTGCTGAGAGGTTCAGTGTTGTCGGAGCTCACACCTGTACAATCAGCAGCAGAACAGATCAGTTATTTTCATTATCGATTAATCTGTAGATTATTTTCTCGATTTCTTGATTAATAGATTAGTTTGGTGCATAAAATGGTGAAAAATGTCGATCGTGTTTCCCAAAACCTGAAGATGATGTTGTTGTTTTTTCCACAAACCAAAGATGTTCAGTTTCCTGTCAGAGAGGAGCAAAGAAACCAGAACATATTCACATTTAAGAAGCTGAAATCAGAGAATTTTGACAGAAACCGATTAATCGGTTATCAAAATAGTTGGTGATTAATTTAGCAGTCGATTACTAATCGATTCATTGATTAACTTTCGTCTTTCGACTGAAATGAGAAGCATCAGATCAGGAGTAGATGTAAAGACGTCGCCTGGCCTCAGATGCTGTTGAACTTTTGTGTCTAAATGATGTCGTCCTTTTTGTCACTTTCTCTGTTCTTCCATCTCAATAGAAATCAAATAGGAAAAAAAAATGTATTATCATACTCTGTATGAAACTGAGCTGAGTACATTTTAAGTAAATGTCCCAAAAGAAGTGTTGCATTACAATCAAACCATCGTAATATTCTGAAAAAAGAAAGATGTGCTATGTGTGCCGGAAAAGAAATGTCGTCCAGTGATCAAGTGTTCACGGCTGTTTCTGAACAACCAGCCGTCGTTAGTTTGGACTCCGTCTTCCTGATTTATCTGCATTTACCAAAATTCTCCAGTAGCTCAGGTGAAGGAAAACTGACTCTTATCCTGTCACATCTCAGTCTCTCTCCTTTTTCAAAAAAAAAATTGCCCATCTTCGTGCCCATCTCCCGTCTCTTTACGCGTCTCGTTCCCGCTGCCCCCTGCTGCTGCATTGGGCCCACCGCCGCCCCACCGCCCCGCCGCCACCAGGCCCCACTCCGCCTGTGGCGTGTAATTGACTTTCTCTCTCTCTGCACTGTGGAGAGTGGGCGGCCCGCGCCAGGCTGGAGGTGACCCATTTCCCTGGGGCATTCAGCAGCCTCCTAATCAACCATTCTCTGGGGCCGCCTCATTCAATCCGCAATTAGAGCAACTCCCCCTTTCAGAACTCCCATCAATAGGCGGGCGGGCGGGCGGGTGGGCGAAGATGGAGTTTCACTCAAACACTTTGCTTCCCAACCCGCCGACTTTGTAACCGCCCCTCTGTTCTTTTTGGTGTCGTCTCCCTCGTGGTTATGGTTTCATCAGACAACAGCAAGTGTGTGTGTGTGTGTGTGTGTGTGTGTGTGTGTGGGGGGGGGGGTTATGGTCCTAAGAGGGGGAGGCAGACAGGAGGGTATGCGATAGGGAAACGCAGGTAGGCAGCGAGACAAAGGCAACGAGACAGTGAGTCAGACAGACAGACAGACGGGATGGGGAGGGATCTCGAGGGAGGGATTAAAAAAAAAGAGAGATTTGAAAGAAACTCTGAGCAGGAGGGATTGAACCGGAGGAGCGGAGCATCTCCAGAGCTCCTCTCTCGCTTTGAGAGGAAGAGTCGGGAGAATTCCTCCATTGTTGTCTTACCAGGGAATTCTCTCAGAAACCTCCACATTGATTCCGTCTCCACGAGACGATGAGTTTCAGACAGATGTGAGTGTGATAACATCCTCCGTCCAAAACACAAACGCACACACACACACACACACACACACACACACACACGAGACGTGGTCATGGATTCGCTCTGATGATGATGAGAGCGACTGGCCTGATTAGCTGTGGTCAGAGGAGAACCGTGTAATCAAGTGAACGAGGAGGCTGTGAAGGTGAAGAGGGGGACGTTCGGCCCACTCACCTGTTCCTCCTCTTCCTCTCACATGCCTCTATCTTTTTTTTCTTTTCCTCGTAGCCCTCCCTCTGCCTCCGCCTCACTCTCTTCGCTCTGATTCCCCCCCGGTATTTTTTTCTTCCTCTGCATTTTCTCTTTCCATCCACTGGCTCCCACTTTATTTGTGTTCTCTCTCTCCCACCTGCCATTTACTTCCCTCTCTTCCCTCCCTCACTCCCTCCTACCTTTCCCCAGTGTCAGCCGCTGTCACTGTGGCAAAGAAAGTGACCAATCACGGCTCACTTCACAACACCGGCTTCTCCCTCCCTCCCTTCCTCCCTCCCTCCCTTATTCTTTCCCTCTTTTCCCTTCCCTTCCTCCTCCTCTTCATCTCCCACCTGCTCCTCTTCCCCACCACCACCTTTATCAGCTCATTTCCTGGAGACGAGGTGTGATGCATTATGGGAGACAGACGGCTGTCTAACGGGGTTAGTGGTGCGCCGTGGCTTATCATCAGAGACACCGCTAATCCTGTGTGTGTGTGTGTGTGTGTGTGTGTGTGTGTGTGTGTGTGTGTGTGTGTGTGTGTGTGTGTGTGTGTGTGTGTGTGTGTGTGTGTGTGTGTGTGTGTGTGTGTGTGTGTGTGTGTGTGTGTGTGTGTGTGTGTGTGACATGAACAGGCCCACACGCACACACACACACTAATGCAACCTCACACGCTCAGGCTCATTTTCTCCAAAGAGGAGGAGGAGGAGGAGGAGTATGGAGGAGGAAGAGGAGGCCGATGAGACATGTTTATGTTCGTCAGTCTGCCAGGAGAATATGATTTGCATGATGTAAGCATATTTAACTCTGCACTGTCTCCGCTTTACAACCTGCCTTTGTGTTGGCGGGAAGATTCCCTTGTCCTCTTCCCTTCATCCATAAACGATAAAAGGCTAATTGGGACATAATAATAATAATAATCCCGCCTCTGGATGAAAAGCCTTATTCACACCTGTGTGTTTATTTGTGTTCCTTTTCACCCAGGTGCTGATATGTGTACGCGATGAGCGGACTGGGGGAGAACTCCATGGAGCCTCTGAGCTCGGAAAACCGAAAACGCAAGCTCTCCACTTGCGACACGCCCGGTCTGGGGTGAGTGTGTCTGACGCCGAGCGAGGGGGGAAAGTGGGCTACTGGGTCAGTGGAGTTCTGTCGTCGCCCGGGACACGAGTGCTCCTGTCGTCCATGTTCGCTGTGATGTGTGTGTGTGTGTGTGTGTGTGTGTGTGTGTGTTTGCAAAAAGATTTTGTACTGTACGTAGCTTCTACTGTGGGTAGAACTTTGGACATTTTATTTCATGATTTGTCTCCAAAACCTCCAAAATGTAGCTACCCAAGATTTGATTCAACTTTATTGTCATTGCAAGAACTGAGACAACAACATAAGTGCAAAAAAAAGCAGTAAAATGCAGAATAACAGAGTACTGCAGAGTATGTAAAGTAAAATAAAATATAAATAGGATATGTGCAGTATGAACAGTATTGACAAGTATTAATACACTAAAGAAGTTAAATAAAGTATGTTATAAGAGTATAGTAAATGCACTATGGACAGATATAGACAGTGGTAATGATATGAATATATTATATGTGACAGTAAAACAGTACAGTAATATATGTGTATTGACAGATATATGGACAGATATGTACAGTTTTGACTGTGGTAATGATATGAATGTATTATGGGTGAGGTGTGTACAGTAATACGATAAGTGAGTACAGTAAGACTCACTTTTTTAATCTCCGTCAAAATAAGTGAGATTCAATCTCATCCTGTGTGAAAGAACACAGACAATATTCAATATTCATTTAGGTAAAAAGTTTGACATTTTCTATGTTAATTTTTATGACAATATTATCACAGCTCTCACGCCTGTTAGATTAGCTTAGCATCACGACTGAAAACCCACCATCATCTCTGAAGCTCATTATTATTATCTGGTTTCTTTTAAACTTTAAACAGAATGACAAGAGGTCGTATTATCTCTCGATCAGTCTCCTGCAAGAACCAGGAAGTAGTGCAGAACGAAAACTGTCACCCGTCCATGTGGGCTTTTTACAAGCTAAGCTGAGTTAATGATTTCCTGGCTGCAGCCTCGTATGTAGGTCGCAGCTTTGATTTGAGTCTCTGCTCATTTAACTCTCTAACGTGTGTTTTAAAAAATGTCCGAAATGTTCCTTTGACGTGCATCATACAGCTTTTTTCAGAGATGTTCATTTACTTCTGTCAGCAAATGACTCTTGCAAGGTGCAGAGTCATTCTGTAATATGTTTAAGCAGCAACGCAAAACCACCGGCAACTTCTCTTCTGGTGCTTCACTTTGCCCTAAGAGCAATTAGTTGCCATGCAATTTTCTTTCTCCAAATGAGCAACTTGCGCTCTGCTGTGTTGTTTTCTGATTTAAAGACAGAGAAAGTGAAAAGTGGGGTTAGTGACGTAAGCTCAGCGTTAACCTCTGCACGTTTGCCCCCCCCCCCCTGGGCGCAGGTGTGACAGGAAGCGTCGGGAGCAGGAGAGCAAGTACATCGAGGAGCTGGCGGAGCTGATCTCGGCCAACCTCGGCGACATCGACAGTTTCAACGTCAAGCCGGACAAATGTGCCATCCTCAAAGAGACGGTGCGGCAGATCCGCCAGATCAAAGAGCAGGGTGAGCGGAACGCGGTCGCCTGAAATCCTGAAACGCTGGAAGGCTGCGGCCAGACGGACTGTTGAGAACACACATACACACACACACACACACACACACGCGCGCAGAGCCCAGGTGCAAGGACGAATCAGTCATTCATCTCCCCTCAAATTTCACAGCCTCAACTGTTTATGTTTGGGAGGAAACATTGGCAAAGCTTTGTGAAGCTCGCATTGGTGTGTGTGTGTGTGCGTGTGCGT
>NC_061517.1:2455000-2467500 GCF_022379125.1 Scophthalmus maximus | reverse complement strand
TACGTTTTTGTTGTTTTTTGAAAAATCTGACAAATTGCTTTTCCAAAAAAACGTAAAACGGGAACATCTGATGTCAAATACAAAAGTTTAGCTTCATTCTTCATGAAACATGCCTCCTCTCCTCTCGTGTGCAGACCTGCAGTCATGTATGATCTGTGTGGCCCGTCGGGTGACGGCCGTGGAGAGAACGGAGAGTTTCAACACGCGACACGAGCTCTCAGGTGAGACGACGCTCAACAAACCAACTAACACAACGTGGAGTTGGTTTTATATATTTATCCATGAGCAGGTTTGACTCATCTCTCTTGTTTACCTCAACTCCTGTACTTCTTCTTTCTCCTCCCTCTGTCCTCCCTCTCTCCTCCCTCTGTCCTCTGCCCCCCTCTCTCTACCTTCTGTCCTCCCTCTCTCCTCCCTCTATCCTCCCTTTCTCCTCCCTCTCTCCTCCTTTTGTCCTCCCTCTAACTTCCCTCTCTCCTCCCTTTGTCATCCCTTTCTCCTCCCTCTCTCCTCCCTCTCTCCTCCCTCTGTCCTCCCTCCCTCTTCCCTCTCTCCTCGCTCTCTCCTCCCTCTCTCTACCTTCTTTCTCCCTCCTCTCTACCTTCTGTCCTCCCTCTCTCCTCCCTCCTCCCTCTCTCCTCCCTTTGTCATCCCTTTCTCCTCCTTCTGTCCTCCCTCCCTCCTCCCTCTCTCCTCCCTCTCTCTTCCCTCTCTCCTCCCTCTGTCTTCCCTCTCTCCTCCCTTTGTCATCCCTTTCTCCTCCTTCTGTCCTCCCTCCCTCCTCCCTCTCTCCTCCCTCTCTCTTCCCTCTCTCCTCCCTCTCTCCTCCCTCTCTCCTCCCTCTGTCCTCCCTCTCTCCTCCCTGTCCTCCCTCTCTCTTCCCTCTGTCTCCTCCCTCTCTCTTCCCTCTCTCCTCCCTCTCTCTTCCCTCTGTCCTCCCTCTGCGCTCCCTCTCTCTTCCCTCTGTCCTCCCTCTCTCTTCCCTCTCTCCTCCCTCTCTCTTCCCTCTGTCCTCCCTCTCTCCTCCCTCTCTCCTCCCTCTCTCCTCCCTCTGTCTCCTCCCTCTGGCAGGTAAACTGATCCAGATCGACCAGAACTCTCTGCGAGCATCGATGCGTCCGGGCTGGGAGGACTTGTTGAGGCGTTGCATTCAGATGTTCCTGCAGCACAGTGACGGGCAGCCGTGGTCACACAAACGACACTACCACGAGGGTGGGTCACTCACGAAACTCTGTGAATTCACCTCGTTAGTTTCTGATAAATTCCAAAAATGAAAGAGCTTGAAAGCATCAGGATGTTTCATCAACTCTGTCGTAGGACACTGTTCTTACAGCGGAGAACATTGTGACTGAAATTATTTCATTTTTAATCTGTTATCTCGGCATCGACGTCGACCTCGACCTGCTGGTCAAATGTATAAACACACACCTTGTGCATCGGTATTGATCTCATGAATGTGAATATGAATCGGAGCGCTACACATCATTGATCTTCATTGTAATCTAAGAGTTGGTTCGAGTGATCGATGACCTTTTTGTCGGAGATGTTCCGTTGGTGTTAATCCATCGATGTGTGCGTCTCTCCGCAGCCTTCCTGCAGGGTCACGCCGAGACGCCGCTGTACCGCTTCTCCCTGTCCGACGGCACGCCGGTCACGGCCCAGACCAAGAGCAAACTGTACCGCCACCCCATGAGCAACGAGCCGCAGGGCTTCATCTCCACTCACCTGCTGCAGAGGTTCTTATATACACACACACACACACACACAAAAAAAAAAAACAGCACTTCCATCATATCTGTGCGAGGCATCCGAGGCATTCAGGCTGCATGAATAGCTGAAGTAGGAGCTGAAGTACCTTTTATACACTGACGTCCTGTGAATAGTGAGGAAGCTTCTTCTTCGGTTGCATTTATATTAAAGCCTCTCTAGTCTGAGAGCTGTGGTTCATGGTTGTTGGTTTGTTTTCCTCCGCACAGAGAACCAAACGGTTACCGCTCATCTCAGGGCGGGACCATGATGCCTAACCCCATGAGACAACAGGGTATGGGAGGCCCCAACCCCAACGCCCAGATGAACATGAACTCCGGCGGTGGTGGGATGGGGATGGGCGGCATGAACAGGGGCTATGGCATGAACGAGCCGGGCCACATGGGTCACATGGGAGGCGGCTCCATGTACGGAGGGGGCAGCGGTGGGGGCGGCGGCGGCATGGGCAACCGCATGATGCAGATGAATCCGATGGGGCCGATGAATCAGGTGGGGCACATGAGTCAGATGGGCCCCATGACTCATCCGGGCCAGGGCATGCAGCCGCACCCTCAGCAGCCCCCGTTTCAGAGCAGCGGCGGCTTCGGGCTCGGAGGCATAAGCAGCCCCTCGGGCAGCCCCCGGATGGGCGGCCCCCAGCCGGGGGGACTCCTGATGTCACCGCGGAACCGAGGGAGCCCGAAAATGGGTGCCAACCAGTTTTCTCCTGGAGGTAAGCTGAAAGGATCATTGATAGATTAGTATTATTAGTAGTTTTATTAGATCAGATTTGATGTTTTGTTCGTGTCCCAGGCATTCACTCTCCGATGAGTGGCATTGGCAGCAGTGGAGGCGGCACCACCTCCTTCTCCAGCAGCTCCCTGAACGCCCTACAAGCCATCAGTGAGGGAGTGGGGAGCTCGCTCCCCTCCACGCTGATGTCGCCCTCGCCAGCCCACAAACCAGACAGCTCACCCAGCATCCACTCCTCCTCCTCCTCCTCTCAGCCAAGTCAACCTGCCAAACCAGGACCAGACGGCTCCAAAAGCCCGGCGGGAGGCTTAGTGCCCGGACCTGCAGACCATCACCACCCGATGCACCACCACCACCACCACCACCAGCAGCAACAGCAGCAGCAGCAGCAGCAGCAGCAGCAGCATCCTCAGGCTGAGAGTTCCGGAGACCGACCAGACAGCCAGGCGGGTTCAGCGACTAAAGAGGCCGGGGAGGGGAGCAACGAGGCCGGGGTGGCGAGCGCCGAACACTCTCGGAGGCTACAGGACAGCAAGGGGCACAAGAAGTTGCTGCAGCTGCTGACTTCTCCAACGGAGGAGCTGGGAATGGGCGGTGGTGGGCCGACGGGTCCCCCTGCACCGCCCCCACCAACCAGCACTCCCGCAGGATCAGACAGTAAGGACCCCGCCGGAGGCATGACGAGCCCCTCGTCCACTGGGGTCTCCTCCTCCTCCTCCGCCTCAGCCAGTGCCAATCCATGCCAGGTGACCGGGCCAGGGGGAGTGTCCACATCGCTATCGTCGGCCCACTACACGGGCTCACTGCAGGAGAAGCACAAGATTCTCCACAAGCTTCTCCAAAATGGCAACACCCCAGATGACGTCGCCAAGATCACGGCCGAGGCCACGGGAAAGGTGACACTCGGGAACCAGGATGGTGGCGAGGTCGGGACGGGAGGATCGGGGGCCGGGCCTGGGTCCGTCACGGAGCCCAAGCAGGAGCAGCACAGCCCCAAGAAGGAGAAGACCCACGCTCTGCTCCACTACCTCCTCAACAAGGACGACTCCAAAGAGCCGTTGGATGTCAAGCCCAAACTCGAAGAGCTAGAGGGGAAGGGACCTCCGGGGGCCGCTGGCGGCCCCCCGCGAAACGGCCCCGGATCCGGGCCTGGCTCCGCACCTGAGCATCCGGAGAGCAAGATCAAATCTGAACCGCCTGACGACGTAAGATCCCTCGATGTCTTTCCTCAGACTTACTTCCTCTGATCTCGATGAGAGTATGTAATAATTTAGATTTTTTTTTTATTTTCAGTTGCACAACCTGGAGTCGATCCTGGGAGACCTGAGGGGTTCCAGCTCAGACTTTTACCCGGATCAGGCCGGAGGAGGGGCCAACGACACAGGGACCAAACCTCAGGGTTGCCTTGACGACAGCCTGCGGGGTGAGTGACAGCTACGTGAAAGATGAGCGTTACACCGTATCTGATGTCATCAGTTTTCTGAGTTTTGTTGCAGGGTCACCAAAACTGCAGGTCTTTTCTGACCTTTTTAAACATTTTTGAACTGATCCTCAAAAACAAAACTACAAAAATAATGAGTCGTCAGTTGCTAACATCATGTCACCTTGACCATGTGTCTGCAGAAGCTTTCGACTGGAAGCATTTCATAATTACGTCAGGTGAATTTTTAATCAATTACATCCAGAAAAAAATTAATCCGTAGCTCAACGGTAAAAAGACGTTTAAAAAAAGTTTTGCATATAAGTTTTAAAATATGCATTCTGAATCAATGAGTGAAGAAGACGCTGATGAGGCTAAAGAGGTGAAGTGTGTGAATATGTGCACGATGAAGTACATTACAATTATTCATAGTTGAGAAGTGTGACAGTAGAATTCATATATTAATTAATTTATGGATCCATAAGAATCTGTTATTAGAAAAACTTTTGTTTTCAGAATACTACAGGAGAAAGAGTTTCCCATTATCACCCATTCTTATTCAAACTCTTTTTAAATTATTTAAACAAATATTAAGTGCAGAGAAAACACACATGCAATATATAAACACAAAACAAAAAACTGAAGTTTATGACTAGAAAACTGTATATAAATATTGGCCATTTACCATTTGACCTAAAAGGTAATTTTCTAGATAAATATATACATGCAGATAAATTCCCCTAATCATTTACCATTGTTTGGTCTGTTTAAATTTTTCCATAATTATGCAATCATACGCTTTTCCTGTAACAAACATCTGTTCTCTCGCCCTCACATCGTCCTCTGTTGGGTCACAGCTTCATGAGAAAAACTTTATAACTAAATATTCTATTGTATGTCTCCATTAAAATGTATTTAGCCCACACTGCCCATTCTTAATTTCACGGAACATTGTTCTACTACTCACTCTCCAGGAATTTCAGACATCGGCCGGCCAGTGAGTCTCTTCTTCTTCTCTTGTTGACAGGGAGTCCAGGACTGGGTGCGGGGCCTCGGGGTCCCTTCCAGAGGACCATGTCCATGGAGGGGAAGCCTCCCGGTGGCCCTGGGGGAGCCGGCAGACGACCCATGCTCATCAAGCAGGAGATGCTGGGCAGCCCAGACAGCTACCCTGGAAACATGGGTGAGTGTTCAGCACATCTCTCTTTCCTCACCCCCTTCGTTTCCATGGTACTGACATATCCTCTGTGTACATTCATCACCAGGACCGATGAGCAGGGGCATGGTTCCCCAGAGGTCTCCCATGGGGGGGTCGGGCGAGTGGGGCATGCCCCGCTCCAGTGTCAGTCCCGTGGGCTCAGCGGGACACCCGTCCATGATGCGCCCGGGCATGGAGTACAACAACGGCAAGGGCATGATGTCGGGGCCCATGGTCGGCCGCTCCAACAGCGTGCCGGGCTCCAGGTCCATGCTGCAGCAGCAGCTCATGGATATGGGTGAGATTAATATTCCCTTCATTTTTGTTTAGAAAAAGGTCAGTTGAATTGTCATACACTGTATGTCTCCCTGTTCATGAGCTGCTGCCTGTACATCCTGTAGCGTCTGACTGCACATTGTGTTTAAATATCATCTGTTCTGTCTTTGTGGTGTAGGAGGCTCCGCCGACATGGGCATGGGTATGGGCCCCTTCAGCCAGCAGGCCCTGCCCAGCCAGTCCCCCTCCTGGCCAGACACCATGATGGGCATGGAGGGCAACAGGTCAGTGCCACAACCCTGTTTCATCCATATTCATAACGATATATTTTCCTTTACAATGAACAGAGCAGAGTCATTTACGTTGAGCCGCTCTGTTGTTGCTGCAGGCGGCAGTTCGGCAGCACCCTGGACGACCTGCTGGTGCCCCCGACCACGAGTGAGGGTCAGAGTGACGAGCGGGCACTGCTGGACCAGCTGGACTCGCTGCTGAACAACACCGACGGCATCGCCCTGGAGGAGATAGACCGAGCCCTGGGCATCCCAGACCTCGTCAGCCAGGTGAACTCACGAGACACGATGATCGACGAGAGAAGATCAGTCTGCGTGTCATGACTTGTAATTACGATGACGTATTAGGGCCATCGTATCAAGAAATAATAATAATTAAGGATCCGCGGGAGGGGGGTAATATTTCGAGAAAAAAACTCAGAATTTCCGAGATGAAAGTGGTAAATGTACGACAAAGAAACTCAGATATTCTCTGAGATAATAAAGTCACGAATTTAGGAGAAAAACGTATGATAGTGTGGTGATTCTGGGATCAAAAGCATGAGTATTTCCTCATTGCTGAATCCGATTGCAAAGTATAATTTGATTAGGTCGTCCACTGCAGACATAGAGTTGGACATCAGTGGTGATTAAAGCGACAAATACTTTTTTCTCGGAAATTTGAAATTCAGAAATTCTGAGTTAATTTCTCGGAACCTTCCTCACCGTCCGTATTATTTATTTTCTACAATGGCCCTAATGCGTTGTCTCCCCTAATTCAGAGAGAATTTTAAAGCCTGATTTTCCGCCCGGTAACACTAAAGAGTCCAGAGGGAGAAGAGGAGTTGATGAGAGACGATTCCAGAGTCGATCAGCTGGAAATTCATCTGTGAGATGGTGAAGTTTGACAAACTTCTCTGCTTTTGTTCCCCTCGTCCCGTCTGCTCCAGACGCAGGGAGGAGAGCAGCAGCTGGAGCCTTTCCCAGGACAGGACCCGTCCATGGTGCTGGACCAGAAGCCCCACTACGGACAGGGCTACCCCGGACCGCCCACCATGCCCATGCAGCAGTCCGGCTATGGGGGGAACCCCATGCAGGCTCAGGCCCAGCAGGGTGGGTTTGGGCCCATGCTCTCACAGATGGGTCAGGGCGGCAGCTTCCCCGGCATGGGCGGCATGGGGGGCATGGGGCACCCTCGCGCCAACATGATGAGACCCCGGATGATGAGCGCCAACAAGCCCATGAGGCTCCAGCTGCAGCAGAGGCTGCAGGGGCAGCAGGTACAGTACGAGAACAGGAAAATAATCAAACTAACCATCGGCCATAGAGAGGGATGCATAATCAACATTAGTATTAGCTTTTTGCAGCAGTGGATAAGATTGGCTTCTGTTTGAATCTTCTTTATTTCCGTCGTCAGTTCATGAATCAGACGCGGCAGGGCATGGCCATGAAGATGGAGAACCCGGGAGTGAACCCCGCCATGAGGCCTGGGATGCAGCCTGGCATGGCCGGACAGGTAGACGCCAAAATCACTTCTTTTAAAATATGTATTTTATCCTCAGAGTTTTGCCAAGTGCGTCAACACATACAAAGAATTTGACTCCCACTTTTCCGTAGCTTGTAGTGTAGATTTTTGGAATGAATGAGATTATTGAATACACGCTCAGAAGTCACGTGGCTGAGACAGATGTTTGTGAGTTTGAGAGTGATGCCCCGCGGAAAGAAGTGTTTTCTGTTAGAGGAGAGACGTTCAAATACTTCTGTCCGAGCCCTGGAGGGCGTTTGCACCAATGAAATCTTTAAGGACCACTTGCTAATAAATCATTATAATTATATAAAGAGTTTAAAAGTCTTAACTTAATGAATAGTTAACCAATTTAAATCTGTGGAATATTCCTCTGGTTGTGGTTAATCCTCCAGAAGGTCACTCGTCTTTTTAGCTCTTTAAAATCTTCAGGAAATCAAACTAATAGAAAGAACCAGGACAAACAAAAATCCACACATTGATAACTTCTCACTCATACAGCTGCTGCCGACCTGAAGGCTCATTTGAATCTGTGTATTTATTATTCTCTGTGATTGTGTCTGTTTGTGCAGCAGGGCTTCCTCAACGCTCAGATGATGGCCCAGCGCAGCAGGGAGATGGTCACCATGCAGATGCGGCGGCAGCGCATGATGATGCTGATGCAGCAGCAGCAGCAGCAGGCGGCGGCGGCCGCAGCGGCGGCTGCAGCGGCGGCAGCAGGGGGATTCAGTCCGCCTCCGAACGTCACGGCTCCTGGTGGCATGGACCCCGCGATGGGAGGTCCGAGCATGGGCCAGCCGGGCCCGCAGCAGTTCGGCTACGGTGGCAACTACGGTGAGTTTATATATATATATAAATTATAGTGCTGCTGCCCCCTGCTGGTGAGTCTGTGCACTGATGTGTATGAGTTATTATCTGTGAATAGAAAAGGCTGAAGGATTTTATCTCCACAGGGATGGGACAGCAAGCAGACCCCTCGTTCGGCCCATCTGGCGGCAGTCCGCCTAATGCCATGATGCCGGGCCGCCTGGGGCCTCAAAATCCCATGATGCAACAGCACCCACAGGGCGGTCCCATGTACCAAGGCGCTGACATGAAAGGCTGGTCGCAGGGAGGCATGGGACGCAACAGGTACAGCGTCAAACGGGGGAGGAGAGAGTCAGTTTATTTTTATTCTTGAATGTGTAGTTAACTCTTCCTCCTCCTCGCTCTCGCCTTTCTTCATCTTCATCTTCATCTTCGTCAGTACGTACCCTCCGCAGCAGTTCGGGCAGCAGGGACCTCCGGGGCAGCAGCAGTTCGGGCAGCAGGGACCTCTGGGGCAGTACGGAGGCATGATGATGAACGGGGGAATGGCGGCCAGCGGAGGAGGAGGAGGAGGAGGTGGAGGAGGACACATGGGCCAGATGGGAGGACAGATGGGGATGAACCCGATGGTGATGGGACGCATGCCCATGGGGCCCGATCAGGTACTTGTAGGGGGCAGAAGAGGTTCACATCTTAAAATGATACTGACATGAACATATGTATTTATTTTTTCTTGCTGTTATTGAAGGAGTTTTTTTTAGCTTAAACGTCACAAGACACTTTCTTCGGAGATGAAAAACGACAGTAGTCATCTGATGTGTGGAGCGACGAGGACACTGTAAAGCTGCTTTCAGACACTGACATTTCCTGGAGTTTATGTCTGAAAAACAGCTTAAGTTTCTTCAAATTTGTCAATGAAACGCCATATTTTCCATCATCTATTCTACTTTTTTTCTCACAGTTTGAGTTTTGAGTTCTTCTTGTTGCCTCCAGTTCTACTGCGGTGGGTTTTAATGGAACCTGACTGGACAATTAGCTCAGTTCATCTCAGTGGATCCTTATATTTGTACTGTAAACTGCTCGTGGATAAATATTTTCCTTTCCAGTTTTCTTGGAATTCGGAAAAAAAAAATTGTTCCACACGTGGATGAAAATCTGTCTATCGTCTGTGAAAAAACAAAGATGGAATTTAAAACTACTACTAACTTTTTTTGTCTTAATTCCCGAAAACACTGAAGTCTTAAATTCACTTTTGATTTAACGTTTTAAAAAATTTTAATTGATTTAGGAGATTTTCCCTCTTTTCTCAATAATCCTTTCCGATGTTCATTCTGGCGCCTCAGTGTTGTTTTAAGATTATCTTCAATATAAACGTATAAATTGCTGCTGTTTTATGAGGAGAGAATAATATTTTCTTCTCTTTTCTCCCTCTGATGTAGAAATACTGCTGAAGCTGGTGACAGAAGCATTTCTCTCACTGTGACCTCCATCCAGAGTCGGGACGCAGCTGAAGCACTGGGTCAGCTGGTGTGTGTGTGTATGTGTGTGTGTGTGTGTGTGTGTGCGCGCGTGTGCGTGTGTGTGTGCAGTGCTGCACTCCCACCACACGGGGGAGTCAACTTCCTTTTTTTGTGGGACTAATGGCCAGTGTGAGGACAACAAACGAACGGACTGTCACACACATTCGTACAGGAAAGCACACACACACGGTTGTTCACATTGTGACTCCGTCACACACACAAACAACATAAAGACTGTCTGACAGACTCATCTGTGATTCCTCCTGTATTTTCCTCTCTACGAGCAGTGTGTGTGTGTGTGTGTGTGTGTGTGTGTGTGTGTGTGTGTGTGTGTGTGTGTGTGTGTGTGTGTGTGTGTGTGTGTGTGTGTGTGTGTGTGTGTGTGTGTGTGTGTGTGTGTGTGTGTGTGTGTGTGTGTGTGTGTGTGTGTGTGTGTGTGTTCCTCAGTCAACACACACACACTTGGGACAAACTCCTCCTCCTCTGTCGAATGTACCACGAAGCCGTGTTCAGATTCCTTCTTTCTCTCTCGTCTCTGTGGGATTTTTTTAAATCTGCTGCTCTTCGAAAAAAAATCTCTGTGACATAAAAAACAAACAAAAAAAGAGCTGCGGTTTCCCAGACGACGATGATGACGAGCGCGGCTCAGATTGTGACACTCAAAAGATTGAATGTCGGTAGCATGAAAGTACGACTGAATTATTTTGTTGGCTGATTGCACTTTAAAGGAAAGGCCAACGTCAAACGGATTGTGGCAATATGAGGCCTTTACCCGAGAAATGATACACAGCAGCAGTGTGTGTGTGCTTGCGTGTGTGTGTGTGTGTGTGCGGGCTGAGAGACTGGCTGTTGATTGGAAGATGAGTGACGTTGATGATCCTTGTTCTGAAGCGGGAACCAGTAGAAAGGCAGTAAGCACAGATTTTATCCTCTCTCTCGCTTCTACAGTGAACCGATTTATTACAAAAAGAAGAAAAATTCATAGTTTTTAAAGTCATAAAAAAAAAAAAAACACTATTGAGAAACAAAAACAAAAAACAGATTAAATTTCAGAAACTCTCCACGAATATTTCTACTGATTCACGAGGTCGTCGTATCATTCCAGAGAGATGATTTTTTTTCCTTTTTTTTTACAGTGTTGCTCTTGGTGCAGAAATAACCTTGGACTGGTTATGATATGATTTGATATGATATGATATGATATCCGTGTTGAGCTCACACACTCAAGAACGACAGCAATAATCCTTCCTCCTTCCTTCCTGGTTTCTCCTCCTGAGGACAAAGCGGAAAATCGTGTCCCCTGAGCGACGGTACTGCAGTATTAATATTATTATTATTATTATTAGACGTGATGTCTCGTCCGGAGCCGTTTATTCCCTCTTTCTTTTCTTTTTTCTTTCGTCTGTGAATATGAATTGTAAATATGCTTCAAATGTACTATATATATAAATATATATATGCTTTTGTAGGTCACATACTGTTTTTTGCACAGATTGTACGGCTCAATATTTAAAAGTGTAATTTTCTTATTCCGTCATAGGTCATCATAGCTTTTATTTTTCAGTACTTTTCAGCGCCGGTTGGGAAAAAGGAAGCGGCCCTTTCTTTTTTCTGTTTTTTTGTGATCTTCAAATCTTAAAGTCTCTCTTTATTTTTTCTGAGGACACAGTCGTAGCTAAACAGGTGCTAGCGAGTACATTTTTAAAAAGTAAATACATTTTTTTTTGGGCCAAAACGCAAAATATGCCTGTAAGAAAAAGAGTTGACACGTGATTGTGTTCGGCTCGTCGGAGCCCAGACGTCTGACCCGGATGTGGTGGGGTTGATATTTTGTTCTGATCCGGAATCTCATGTTTTCCGTGCATGAAGCTTCACTTCTGCTTATTTCCTCCTTCAGCCTCAGATATGAGACTTATGGAAATCAGTCAATCAGAGGTTGAACTGTTTTTTGGGGGGTTTTGTTTGTTCGCAGATGTGAAATCCTATGACGGAGTTTTAGGGCCACATGGAGGAAAAAAACTAAAAGTTAGACTTCGAGAATAAAGTTGTGATATTATGAGAATAAAGTCGTGATTTTACTAGAAAAATTAGAATTTTATTTTTATATCACGAAAATAAAAAGCAACCCAGGAAACAGACGTGAGCCTTGAAAACAGGAACGTTAACGTCACGTTATCATATGTGAAACGTTTATTAAACGATTAATATTTTGACTATTTTTCTTGTAATATTAAAAGTTAAAAGAGTTTTTTAAAGTCATATTTAGACTTTAGTCTTGCAATATTTTGACTTTATTGTCATAATATTATGGCTTTGTTCACGGAATATTATGATTTTTTTCTGGTAATATTCCGACTTTATTCTCAGAATATTTTGACTTTATTGTCATAATATTATGGCTTTGTTCACGGAATATTATGATTTTTTTCTGGTAATATTCCGACTTTATTCTCAGAATATTTTGACTTTATTGTCATAATCTTACGACTTTATTCTCGTAAAATTATGACTTTTTTCTTGTAATAATACAACTTTATTCTCGTAAAATTACGACTTTATCCTAATAATATTACGACTTTAACCCAAAAATACTACGACTTTATTGTCAAAATATTTTGACTTTGGTCTTGTAATATTACAACTTTATCCTCATAAATTTCCGACTTTATTCTCAAAGTCTCATATCATATTTTCTCTCTGTGTGGCCCATAATAGTTCGTAGTAAAATCCTGACAGAAGCAACACGACAAAAGCATTTAAATCCCCCAAAATTAACCTGTTGAACTTCTCAGTTTGCCTTTTATTTTATTTGTAATTATTTTTTCTTTGTGTTTTTTCCTGTGAAGCTTTTATCGTTTAGGAATCAAAACCTTTGAACTCTCGCTCAATCCAAAGATTTCCGTTCGTCCTTCCGCCGCAGTGCGTAGACAAACCGTTCCTGACGTAGATCGTGCAAAGTTCTCATGTGCGCTTTTACTGTTGCTGC
>NC_061517.1:2327500-2432500 GCF_022379125.1 Scophthalmus maximus | reverse complement strand
GACCCCTCCGGCCGCCGCCACCGTCCATCCTCAGCTGGCGGCGCTCGCCGCCCCGCAGGCCTTCCTGCACTACGCCCTGCAGCAGCCCGACCGCATGCAGTGAGCTGGAGACGACGCGATGATGATGATGATGATGATGATGATCCTAACGGCGAGACTGTTGAGCTGCGTCGTCATGGCGATGAGACTGTAGGACCAGGGACGAGAGTGTGGTGTAATCAAAAAGGGCTTTTTTAAGAAGACACTCCTGTTTTTTTTATCTAAATAAATATAAAAATGTTAAAATAATGTATCATGTAAGATATGATGTGAATGCTTTTCATCAGAGTCAGGGACTGCAGGGGGGGGGGGCGGGTGAGGACGTGTCGACCCCTCAGCGCAGAGGTCAAAGGTCAGAGGTCAAAGGTCAGCGTGCCGACTGCTGGAGAGCAGAGGACGCTGCAGGTTCTGAGTGGAGCTGGAGCTCGGTTCCTCCTTCAGAAACACTCGTCCTCCGACCGCAGCTCCTCGTCTGTCGATGGCCTCGTGCTGCGTTCACACCGGGCGCGATGCGAATCTCCGCGTCGCTTTGCAAGCAAACAACCAGCAATCGCACCGTCAGGCTGCACACACACACACACACACACACACACACACACACACAGCGACAGTAGTGATCCTCCATCCATGACACAATGACAGGACGTCTGACGGAGGGAGGATCTCAACGCTCATTGGCTATCGCGTCAACGTGTCACGCGAATATGTCGCTCGAGTTCAAATATTTCACCTCCAGCGACTGAAGCGAGCGACGCCAATTTGTTGTTGAATGTTTCGCGTAGCGCTACTCGCACCATTCCTGTTGACTTTGACTTTGCATGTGAACTCGCTAAAAAGTTGCGTCGCGTCCGGTGTGAACGCACCATTACAGTCTCTCTCTCTCTCTCTCTCTCTCTCTCTCTCTCTCTGTCTCTACATCCCTCGTTCAATTTGTCTTTTTGAATTTTTTTATTCGTCTCTCATCTCAAACGAACAAAATGTTGTTCTCGATTTTTTACCCCTTTTGTTCCTTTTATCCACGACTGGAAAGTTGCTACTCAGTTAAACACAATATGCAATTATGACGACGATGATGATGATGATGATGATGATGATGAAGGATAAGCAGGAAAAACGAGACTGGATGGATTTGTTCTTCATGATATTTCAGTTGCGTGTCCCCTCAGTGTTTGTCTGGAAGTGGAGAGAAGTGTGTGTTGTCTCTGTGTGGCGACCAAACTCCCTCCTGCTGCAGATGTTGACGTACGGAGTCATAAACCAAGCCATACATCTGAAAACAAATATGCAAAATTAAATGATTATTACTCAAAAACCAAAAAATGCGTGAGACATTCTGTTGCTTTCTGAGTGTTGGTGAACTCAAGTCATTGTGCAATTTAATAAAGTAAAACTCTTCTGCTGCCGAGGGTCACACGAGTGACACTGATGGATGAGACGATATGAGCAGATATGAGCAGATATGAGCAGATATGAGCAGATATGATCACGGCCCAGCAGACGAGTGAACTTTTGGCGGAGTTTTAAAAAATATATATACATTTATTTTTAAGATAAGTTTCCATGACGACCTTCTCTTTCCGGTGTCGAGCTTTTCCTCCAACTCTTTGTCAGAAATTCAACTTTTCATTTTTAATACATCCAACAGACTGACTTTGTACAAACTTGATGTTTTCTCTATTTTTTATTTATCTTATATTTCATATTCTGCAGCCGACAATATAAAGTTTGTACAGCAGGTTGCATGTCTTCCCCACACGCCATGAAACCTAATGCCGGACGATATTCTGTATTTTTGTTGTTGTTGTTGTTGTTGTCACCAAATCTCCTTCTGTTTCTCCGCCCTGACGCGCATCAGGACGTGAGTCTTTCATAACAGGAAACAGACATGAAGAGTGATGAACGATGAATGAAATCCTCAAACAGGAGTCAATAATATTGTGTTTGTGGTGGGACTATCTTCAGCTGCCGACTGATACACACAGTGTTCGTGGAATCTATTTAAAAAATAAAATGTGCAGGTTGATCATAAGTCAACGTTTGTTGGACGAGAGAAGAAAACACTGAATCATCATTACACAGAAGAAGAAAAAAGTAGTCAGATCAACTCTTTGTTGTTGTTTTTGTCTTTACATGGGACTAAAATGCAGAAAGTCTCCAGATTTATCCTCCAACTGTCTTTGTCTTGTTTATCAGCTGTGACATTCAAGAACAACAGACGACAGTGGGAGATAAATGTGTGTGTGTGTGTGTGTGTGTGTGTGTGTGTGTGTCAGTTTTTAAACCATGTTTCTTATCAGACAGGGTTGGACCCACAGCCCCTCCCTCAGCTTCCATCTCCCTCCAAGCAACTAATGAATCCATCTTTTCATTTTCACACACACACAAAAAAGATCACTGAGGTTCCAGATGTGAGTCTGTCACGTGCTCTTGCCGCCATCTTCTGGACAAACTCATGTACTGCAGCTCAAATCAAAATAAAAATATCCACAAAGTGTAAAAAAAAAAAAAGAAAAAAAGAGGGAAGAATGAAACACAGACCCCGGAACCTTTTATTAATACTGAAATTTTTATTGAAACGCTCAATGACTCAATGTAAAGTTTTGCACAGCGGATCCGCACTGGAGCAGATCTGCCATCTGCGCTGGTTCAGAAACAAAAAGGAAAAAAAAAAAAAAGCAGATGGTTTATTGTAAAAATGAAATTTTCATAGCAAATTTTCCAACAGTGAGGGAGGAGAAGAAAAGAAATGGTGGTGTCTTTAAAAAGTGGTGACGAGAGAAAACGGTCACTGGCACGAAACAGGAGAGCGGCAATGAAAATAAAAAACGAAATAAAAAGTTTCTGTATCTGCAAACTTGATCTCACACACACACACACACACGTACACACATATACACACGCTCACACATACTGGCAGGCACACACAGGCACACGCTCACTCTCACGCACACACTCGCACACACACACACACACACACACGTTCTGCAGAGGTATCCACACACACACACACACACACACACACACACAAACAAACCCACAGATAAAATGTAGTGGTTGAAAGTGAAACCCTGGTCAAATCTAATGGCATCATCCACGACTTGTGTCTGAAGTGCAGAAAAACAAAATGAACCTAAGATAGATTTTTAAAAAAGAAAAAAGGAAAAACTAAAAGTGGAGATAAATTCAGATGAATAATGAAAAGCATATGCCCATCTTCACTGGTCTAACCCAACTTGAAACGACCACAAACCCAGAGTGTTGCCCCTCTATTGCCCAAACCCCTCCCCTCTCCTCCGCCCTCACCTGCCCCCACGCCTTCGAAACCCCTGGTCCCCTGGTCCCCTGGTCCCCTCGTCCCCTGAGGGGACTGCTGGTTCAGGTTCTGGTCACTTGTGCAGTTCAGAATACAGGTCGAGGACTCGGGGGGGAGGGGGAGGGGGGTGGAGGAGTCCTGTTGTGTGCTGAGGTCGGAGGTCGCAGACCTGCGTGTGGAGAATCAATGTGTTGGTCTAAGATGTGAGTGTCTGGGTTCGGGGTTAGTCTTGTGCGATGGTGCGTGAAGACATGGATGGTGGTGGTGATGGTGGTGGTGGTGGAGGTGGAGGGGCGTAGCTCGGGGGGGGGGCTGGTGGTGCGGGGGCCTTGTCCCTCATCCCTCCTCCGCCCCAGCTGGAGAAAGGGGGGCAGGAAGCAGGTTTATAGGGCTTGCGTCTTGAGCTCGATGGGCTCGCCGCGGGCGTCCTGCTGGGTCTCGCTCTCGGGGGGCCGACTGCCCTTCAGCGTGGCCAGGCGCTCGGACAGACCCCGCATGCGCGGGAACAGCATGAAGTCGTACAGCAGGGCGCCCATGGCCCCTCCTATCATCGGCCCCACCCAGTACACCTGTCGGGAGAGAGAGAGAGGGACAAAGGTCAGCGTCGATCGCTCGGGCGTCGATCTGTTTGAGGAGGGAGGAGTTTGGAGGATCTCGCCGGTGTCTCACCCAGTGGTTGACGAAGTTCCTGAAGAGCACGGCGGGGGCGAAGGAGCGGGCCGGGTTCATCCCGGCGCCGGTGTAGTACATCTGGAAAACACGGGACATTGTAATTATTTGTACCGTGCTGTGAAGTATTTGCACTTTGTGTCGAGGGGTCTCAGCGTCGCCTCACCCCCATGAGGTGTCCGATGGTGACGGAGAAGCCGATGGAGAGGGCGGCGGACCCCAGGCGCCCGTTCCTCCGCTCATCGGTGACGGCAAAGATGCAGACGACCAGCTGCATGGTGAGGAAGACCTCCACGGTGGTAGCCATGCCCAGGCTGATGCCCGGCTGCAGCTGCAGACAGACGGACAAAAATAATACAAAGAAATTATTTTTTGGATTTTAATTGGACGGGCCGATCGGGGTCATCCTCCTTTTACAAAAACCCAACACACTCCTAAACACTTGTTGCCCTCTTTGTCCTTCTGACACATCCGCGTTCTTACCGTGTTCATCGCCATGTTGCCCCTCATGTTGCCGGGCGTGACCCCGTACAGCACGGCGGCCCCGGCCACGGCGCCCAGGCACTGGGCGACCATGTAGAAAACGGCGCGGAACAGAGACAGCTGCGAGCCGACCAGGTAGGCGAAGGTGACGGCGGGGTTGATGTGGCCGCCGCTGATGTGGCCGATCGACTGGATCAGGGTGGCGGCGGCCAGGCCGAAGCAGAGGGCCACGTGGAGGACGTGGTTCGGCCCCGTGGTCCAGCGCAGGGCGGCGCCCATGCCGAAGAACACGAAGAACATGGTCCCAAAGAACTCTGCGAAGACTGCCCGCCAAAAATTCATCGAGCGGAACTCCCACATGGTGACGGTTCAGTCGAGGCTCTCCACCAGATACAGGAAGAAGATAAACAGAGTGAGGCTCGAAAAGGTGGATTTACCTTTTCAGTCCTGAAAAAAGAACAAAACAAAAAAAAGGGGCGGGGGGGGGGGAGGTTTCCCTCTGAGGTCAGAACAGACGAATCCACTCGACGGGCCGTTAAAGTCGACTCAGCTGCGTTCGCTTGCCACCTCTGTCCACCTGCCGCAAAGACATAGGTGTGAGGAGATGTGGGGCGGAGGTCTCAGGCGGGAGGCGTTGTCAAGAGGAGGTGGGCATCGATACTGACGGGGGAAACTTTTGGTGAAGTATAGAGACGGGGGGTAGACAGAGTGTCCGGTGGACCTTTTAGCCTCTCTGACGGAGGGGAGAGGGCCAGACAGGGGCTTTATAACACCCCCCCAGGGGCCCCAGGTGACGCCATAATCCCCCCCTGTAGGGCCGAGGGCGGGGGGGGGGGGGGCATCCTAAATCAAACAAACTTAACCCCTCGGTTGCCCACTACACCCCCCCCCCCCCCCCCACCCCCCCCCACACACACACACCCGTGTCAAACTGAGGCCAGAGGAGGCAGCGCCTCTGAGACGACGGACGGATGGAGAGTGAAACGCGACGGGACGGACGGACGGACTGTGTCTTATATTCAGAGGGAGGGAGAGACTCTGAGGAGGAAGAGCGGCGGCTGCTGCAGGAGAGGACGAAGGACGGGTCATCTGTTGACATATCATATAAGTGTCATAATCAGGGGACAAGGGGGGAGACGCTCGTGGACAAGGACAGAAAACAACACACACACGCACACACACACACACACACACACATAATACAGTTGGGGGGCCCCCGGGGGCGGAAGTGCCCAAAGCTAACAGCGCTGAACTGACCCACACACTGAAACGCCTGACCCTGTGAAACCATTGTCTGTGACGAGCGTGTGGACGGACACGAGACAGAAATACACATGAAACTACAGCGGACAAACGGTCGGGCGGGATGCTACATGCTAAACACGCTAAAGTTCAGGATGGTGTGTGCATCGCTTCTGGAGACACAGTGAAGTCGAGTGTGTGTTCCTGGGGGGTCAGGGGTCACGCTGACCCTGCCGAGGCCTGCGGCCGTGAAAACAGACTAACACCTGAACTTGACTTTGCCCCGGAGCTCAGAGCCCCGTCCTCGTGTCACGAGGAGACGCGAGGACGAGGAGGAGGATGAGGGGGAATATGAGCAAAGATGGGAAACAAACCCATAATTTGGAGAGGGATGAACACTGGGAAGGAAAGTCGGGAAAAAACAGAGACCAAGGGGGCTTCTCGGAGGTGCTGGGCAGAGGGACAGTGTGTGTGTGTGTGTGTGTGTGTGTGTGTGTGTTTGTCTCTGTGTGTGTGTTTATGTGCGTGTGCGTGTGTGTGTGTGTGTTTGTTTCTGTGTGTGTGTGTGTGTGTTTGTTTCTGTGTGTCTGTGTGTGTGTGTGTGTTTGTTTCTGTATGTCTGTGTGTGTGTGTGTGTGTGTGTGTGTGTGTGTGTGTGTGTGTGGTGCTGGCTAAAGGGAGAGGTGCAGCGGTGGGGTTACTGAGAAACACCGGGGCGTCGGGCTGACCAGTCGAGAGCCATCATCACTGTTGAGGGGGCGAGGGAGGTTGGGGGGGTTGGGGGGTGATGAAAGCAGAACGCTGAGCTCGTCGTTTCAACTCCCTTTTATACATGTTAGAAAGAACACACACAATGCAAAATGCTGGCGGCGACGTGGCAGTTATAGCTATTGTGTGCGTGCGTGTGTGTGTGTGTGTGTGAGAATAGTTTATGGTTGATCCCAGTGTGCATATTCAAATTAAACTGCTACAGTGAGACAACTGGTTGCTAACATGTTTTGAATTTTAAAAGAGCTGTCGAATCCACATAAAACAATGTACATGTGTGTTTTACTTCAAATATTAATATTAATACACAAAGAATTCAGTGTTATTTTTTCAAAATGTTTATCTGAAAGGGACATTTCATATACAAATGAAAAAAGAACTGACGGGGTGAAGACAGGACGTTGATAATCCATCACATCTAATCTGCATCCATAAATAAAACAAGACACAAAGAAAAAATGAACCTGAAAAAATACATATTCAAGCAATTACACCAAAAGCATGCAGATATGAATGAAGTCCCATCTCTCACACACTTCAACACACACACACACACACACGTGTCCTCATTATGTCTGAACACACGCCACAGACTGAGCCCCCGAACCCGTGACGAGGAGCAAAGACCTCGTTTGCATTTCAAAGCGTTTTTCCACAAAGCTGCGGCTAAAACTGTAGAAACATAAGAGTGTGTGTTTCAATGAGGCTCCGTTATTAATTCTACTCATGTGCAAATATGGAAGTGACAATAGTGAAACTCTCACTGTCGGCGGCCTCCAAGCTCTCGCCCCGCAGCGTCTGCATCCACTTCTCTCCACATGTACATGTCAAAAAAACAAAAACATCAGGGAGATAAAAAATCATTTTACGCAGATGTTTTTTTTTTGACCTCCAGGATGTGAAGGTGGAGTTTCCTGCGGAAGGAAACTGAAAAGGTGAAGGGTCACAGACAGACAGAGGATAATTCTCTCGTAGGTTCATCATTAGAAATAGAAATCATTACGTCACACTGTTCTCATGTTGTCTTCATTTTGAATTTACAGGTTTTATTGGTTTTATCGTTTCCCTTTTGGTGCCAACTTCTGTTTTCTACTCCACAAAAAAATATTGGAGTTTTCACTCAATCACATCATGTATGTTTGTAGTCTGTTACCAAAATATGAATAAATCCTTAGAGTTTTTTCATTTTCATTGTTAATACCTCAATAATTGAACCCATACGTCACACATAATTTATCAGTAGCAATGAAGTGATATAGATATACTAAATATATAATATACAATATATTATATGTAATATAAATATATTTCTATACATATATATATATAATAAATATATTATATATATATATATAGTAGGGGTCAACCGATTATCGATGCTGATATTAGATTTTTTTATGATTATCAGTATCTGCCATTTCTTTAAGCCGACTTGTCGATACGATAATTTTATTTTCAAGATGTTTCAACAAAGTTTTGTATTAAAGAGTTTTGTGTTATTCTAAGTTTTGACGCCTTCTGACACATATCGCAGACGAATATCGGTTATCGGTCTCTTGGATTAGTAATAATCTGTAAAAAGCCATATCGGTCGACCCCTAATATATATGTATATATATCTAGTTTGTCTTTTTAAATCTTTGACATGACGTTGTCACCATGTCCACCTTCATGCACGGTTCACAACAGGAGATGATTCTTATGAACTGCAGGATGTTTGTGTGTTTTATATATTAGAAATATCTCCGACACTTTTATGATCCAAGGATCCACGTGCTTCATCTGCAGCTTCACAGACTTCGCGATGACAATGATCAGTCTCATCGGATTAATAGCAGACGGTGTTTGTTCGTCACTGTAACTCAGACGAAGTTCTGACAATAATCTGAGAGTTATGTATATGTACGTGTAGATACAACCAGAGAGTTTTCACACAGCTCCTCCCTTTTCCTCCGGTCCTGCGTGACATTGACTGACATCTTCATAAAGTCACAGTGATGATTGGTCACTGGCGTCCCTCAGTTGTTGTCCTGCTTGTTGGCCTGCTTGGCCCTCATGGCGCTCTGCGTGACCGTGGACAGCGAGGAGCCCGTCACGCTGGTCGCCTCCACGATCTCGATGTCGCGGCACGTCAGACACGCCAGCAGCTTGTGGCGCGAGGCGCCGCGCGCGAAGAAGAACTCGTGCGACACTCCGGCCAGCACGGCGCCGAGCACCGGGCCGATCCAGTAAACCTGCGGGAGACGGGGAGACAGAGATCTGACTGTCGACGGGGTTCTGACACTCGATTTGACGAATATCTTTTGGGCCTTATTGTCGACAGAGCTGACGAACAATGAGCTGATGCTTCTGTCAACAGTGGTTGTCGTCATCGCCCTCAGAAAGATTTGGACCAGACAATATATATTTCCCTTCTTCCAACCAGTCAATTGTTTTTTTTTCGTGAAACATCCTGTAAATTATTTCTTCTCGCACGAGTCTCGGCATCGTCTCAAAGTTATTCTGTTTGAATATCAGCAATAAAATGTAAAAAATATCTGTCTGTAAATCCTGGAATAAAGTGTGAAAGTTTTTTTTTTTAATTTAACTTCCTGCAGTGTTACAAGTTTAATACTGAATTCAACTTGTCCAAAGCTCCAAGCAGCAAATATTCCTGTTTAAATGTTGTTGTTATTAATATGAACATCGATTCAACTGTAAAACATTTATGAGTGTAACCGTGGACACGTGGAGGTTTCTCTCTCTCACCCAGTGGTTTTCCCAGGAGCCGGTGACGATGGCTGGACCCAGAGAACGAGCAGGATTCATACTCGCACCAGAGAACCGACCCTGAAGGACACAGACGATAACCCAACAACTGATTCATCCACAGATTCCATCAGGGAGTCGTCTGATCGGCAAACCACAGGCAGAGTCGTGACGAAGGACGATCACACTCTCACTCCTGATGCCAACGACGAAGCTCAGACGTGCCTCAGACAGATGGTTCAGCAAATATTGATTCATTGTTATATTTATATCTAAAGTATTAGTACTATTTTACAGTAATATCCTTTAAGGGCCCACAACCTTTGTAGTGTACATACAGTACAGGATATTTAAACACGTGTCATGAAAACGATCCACTCGTCCTGATTTCATCTTATTTTCTTTTACTGGCTGTAAGAAAAATCATTTTTTCAGGTTATCGAGTTTGAAAAAAAATAAACTTCCCAGCATGCATCACTTCTAACGCTCTCCACAAAGACTTGTTTTGTGAGATCAATGTTACGATGGATGTTGGTTGTTGTTGTTCTTTTGTCTTTTAATAGTGAACATGTATCTGAGAGGTGTCACGTGATCTGGGACGGCTTAGTGGGTTACACCACTGACTCTGGTACAGAAGGTCGAGGTTCGATTTCCGGGCATGGCCAAAATCCAGCAAATCTCTGATATGTGTCAAAATTGATTATTGTAAGTCTCTCTGATGAAGGTCAGTGTCACATTATAGCTGCCAACGTCAGACTAGGATCAACGTTTTATGATTATAATATTTCAGAGAAAGGAGAAGAACAAAAACTGGAAATCAAGAAGCTACAAGTTGAAACATTAACAGTCTTTTATCTCGTCGTACCCCGATCATCACTCCAGCTGTGTGCGCCAGTCCAATAGCCAAGTTCCCCGGTTCGGGACTCTCCCTCCGTCGCTGGTCCTCCACCGAGAAGATGGTGAAAACCATCTGGAAGGTGCAGAGCAGCTCGACGCCCAGCGCCTGAGCCGCGTTCAGCTCCATCGGCACCTGAGCCACGAGGAAGAGGACGAGGATGAGGAAGAGGACGAGGAAGAGGAAGAGGAAGAGGACGAGGAAGAGGAAGAGGAAGAGGAAGAGGAAGAGGACGAGGATGAGGACGAGGAAGAGGACGAGGAAGAGGAAGAGGACGAGGAAGAGGAAGAGGACGAGGACGAGGAAGAGGAAGAGGACGAGGACGAGGAAGAGGACAAGGAAGAGGACGAGGAAGAGGAAGAGGACGAGGAAGAGGAAGAGGAAGAGGACGAGGATGAGGACGAGGACGAGGAAGAGGATGAGGACGAGGAAGAGGAAGAGGACGAGGAAGAGGAAGAGGACGAGGGCGAGGAAGAGGACGAGGATGAGGACGAGGACTAGGAAGAGGATGAGGATGAGGAAGCGGAAGAGGAAGAGGACGAGGACATGGAAGACGAAGACGACGAGGAAAAGGAGGAGGAAGAGGAAGAGGACAAGGAAGAGGATAAGGAGGAGGAAGAGGAAGAGGAAGAGGAGGAGGAAGAGGAAGAGGAGCAGAGTCGTCGAGGCGGGACTATGCACAACGCGTCATCTTCCGTCAGACTTTTACAAGTTTCATCTTGAGCACCGACCTTGTTGACGAAGTGGTCGGCGGTGGTCTTCAGGGGCAGGGCCAGGTAAAGGGCCCCGGCTCCCAGAGAGGCCCCCAGACACTGAACAGCGATGTAGAGAACGGCCCTGAGGACGTCCAGCCTCCGAGTGGCCAACAGGGACAGAGTCACCGCCGGGTTCACCTGCTCACACACACGACAAACACACACACACGTTAAAATGAATAATCTACAGGTACATGTACCTGCAGTTGAGTATTTTCTGCTGCTTCATGTCGGCTGTACCTCGGAGGAATATGTTCCGACTCCACGTCTTTTAATTTGACAACTTTAGTAACCTGGTTACTGTGCGTGTTGCCTCAGATCATATCTCACAACATCTTCATGGTCCAGATGTTTCCGAGCCCTTATCCGTTCACCAAGAGACGTTCTCCTTCTCACACGCTTCCGGTCAATCGACTGCTCCAATGATCCAATAGTTTTGCAGAACAATTAAAGAAGATGAATTTGTGCAACACAACGTTTTTTGGCCTTTTTCTCCGTGGAGAGGCCGGGACCCACCGGACCAGACTCAACGCCTACAGTGATGCGATGCATCGTCATCTTCGGTGATTTTGATTTGATCAAATCTGTGAAACGTCTTAACTGAGTGAGTTCTCCAACAGATTCCCCAAAAACTGGGGCCGATGGAGGTTCAGACGCGGAGCTGATGAAGAGAACAAGTGCGAAAACACTGACGAATGTCAAATATGAAAATGGTTTCCAACTTGCTGAAACTGTACTATAATGAACACGACAATATATAAAGGACGGGGAATAAATACTTTTACTTTTGATACCTGAGTACATTCAGTCCAATGTCATGAAGTATTTTTCCGACTTTGTACTATCGGCACTTTTTCCACGAAGTTCAACACATTTGCCTTGTGACACTTCTCACCTGCGCGCCGCTGATTTCTCCAAAACAGTGTCCCAGCGCAACGATCGCCGCGCCCAGCGCCACCGCTGGGTACAGGGGGCCCCCGGGGGCCTCTCCGGGCCCTGGCACGGACGCACCCAGCACGGCGCTCACTAACACCAGGGTGCCGAGCAGCTCTGCCAGCACGGCTCGCCAGAACTGCCGACTCCGCAGCTCCTCGGGGGAAGAAGGGGCACAGACAGGGAGTAGCTATATTCAGTCCGTCAAACATTTGAATAAACACCAAATAAATGAATCTGCGAGGTGAATTTAAACTGGAATCTTCTGGACTCATACATGGTCATAAATCACCTGTATCGTGTGCTGATGTTCATGTTTATCTATTGAATCAAATCTTTCCACCGTCATTAGAAGATATAAAACTGTCGAGGATCATAATTAATGTGTCACTGTCTGTTTCAATGCATCGTCTCATCACCAATGATCAGTCCTCATCCCCAAATATTAATATTTCACTACTCTGACCTATAAACTAATGAAGTGCTTCTTCGTCTTCTTCTTCTTCTTCTTCTTCTGCACCCTTCAAATACACAAACGCTTCCCAGTAAAAGAAGAAGAAGATTAAATGAATTGCCTCTTTTTTCTTGTGCCAGATTTTTTGAAGAGCTAGAAGCTGCTCACCTCTCGCCACGTCATGTCAAACTCAGAGACGCTTTTGTCCTGAAGTTTATCGTCCTCCTGTCGTCCTCCTGTCGTCCTCCTGTCTTCGTCCTCCTGTCTTCGTCCTCCTGTCGTCGTCCTCCTGTCTTCGTCCTCCTGTCGTCGTCCTCCTGTCGTCGTCCTCCTGTCGTCGTCCAACTGTGTGAAGCTGTCGGGGTCTGAGAGCTTCAGGGTCTCTGCTCCATCCCACGTCACCTTGTAGAGTCTGAGAGGTCGTTTGATGAGAGCAGCCTCCTCCTCCCTCTCGGCCTCTCCCTCCTCTCACCCTCCTCTCACCCTCCTCTCACCCTCCTCACCCTCCTCTTCCTCCTCTTCCTCCTCTCACCCTCCTCTTCCTCCTCTCACCCTCCTCTCACCCTCCTCTCCCTCCTCTTCCTCCTCTCACCCTCCTCTCCCTCCTCTCACCCTCCTCTTCCTCCTCTCCCTCCTCTCTCCCTCCTCTTCCTCCTCTCACCCTCCTCTCACCCTCCTCTCACCCTCCTCTCACCCTCCTCACCCTCCTCACCCTCCTCTCCCTCCTCTCACCCTCCTCTCACCCTCCTCTCCCTCCTCTTCCTCCTCTCACCCTCCTCTCCCTCCTCTCACCCTCCTCTTCCTCCTCTCCCTCCTCTCTCCCTCCTCTTCCTCCTCTCAGTCCTCACCCTCCTCCTCTCCCTCCTCTCCCTCCTCTCACCCTCCTCTTCCTCCTCTCCCTCCTCCTCACCCTCCTCTCACCCTCCTCTTCCTCCTCTCCCTCCTCTCACCCTCCTCTTCCTCCTCTACCTCCTCTTCCTCCTCTCCCTCCTCTCACCCTCCTCTCCCTCCTCTTCCTCCTCTCCCTCCTCTTCCTCCTCTCACCCTCCTCTTCCTCCTCTCCCTCCTCTCCCTCCTCTCCCTCCTCTCCCTCCTCTTCCTCCTCTCCCTCCTCTTCCTCCTCTCACCCTCCTCTTCCTCCTCACCCTCCTCTCCCTCCTCTCCCTCCTCTCCCTCCTCGCCCTCCTCGCCCTCCTCACCCTCCTCACCCTCCTCTCCCTCCTCTCCCTCCTCACCCTCCTCTTCCTCCTCTCACCCTCCTCGCCCTCCTCACCCTCCTCTCCCTCCTCTTCCTCCTCTCCCTCCTCGCCCTCCTCACCCTCCTCACCCTCCTCTCCCTCCTCTCCCTCCTCACCCTCCTCTTCCTCCTCTCCCTCCTCTTCCTCCTCTCCCTCCTCTTCCTCCTCGCCCTCCTCACCCTCCTCTTCCTCCTCTCCCTCCTCTCCCTCCTCTTCCTCCTCTCACCCTCCTCTCCCTCTCCTCACCAGACACCTCGGATGCTGTCATCTCTTCCTCTGCACAAACTCAAACCCTCACAAAAAAGCCTCTTCAAGCTTTTATGTATAACTTCCTTTTCTTTTCTTTTTCTTTTTTTTTTTACCAATTCCCCCTCCTTCCTCTTCCTCTGACCTTCAGCAGTTGAACACGCCTTCGGAAAAACCTCCGTGAGCCTTTTCACTTCTCCTCAGCCTGAAGTGATTGTGGCCACTTCAACGCAGGAAACGCAGCAACACAATCACACGACCGAAAACAACTCGGTCGCAGTTCACATGAGCTCTCGTTTGCAGAGGTGTTGAACTGGTCTGTCTGAGACGTTTAAAGAAAAAAATCTGAAATGAAAAAATGAGAAATGCAGTTGTATGAGTCAGTCCAGCACTAACGACGACCTCAGGGATAAATGTGAAGAATTATGATATCATGAATTAACTCCTCTGTGACTGTAAACATCATATTCTCACTACATATTTAAAAAAGTGGCAGATCTGTTGTGTTGCAGTAAATTGAGAATCGTATGTACGGTACTGTACTTGTTGTACGGTACTGTACTTGTTGTATGGTACTGTACATGTTGTACGGTACTGTGCTTGTTGTATGGTACTGTACTTGTTGTACGGTACTGTACTTGTTGTATGGTACTGTACATGTTGTACGGTACTGTGCTTGTTGTACGGTACTGTACTTGTTGTACGGTACTGTACTTGTTGTATGGTACTGTACATGTTGTATGGTACTGTACATGTTGTATGGTACTGTACAGCTTCACAAATGTGTCGTCCCAGTAATTTAGTACAATTTACTTCCAGTTTACGCAAATCACTGGACCTTTTTAAAAATGATGAATGTTTGAGACCAGTTTCTTTAGGAGCCGTCTTTCGTCCTCCACGTCTGAAATATCCCACCACTTATGGGATGGATCGTCAAGACGTTTACAGACAGATGTTCCCCTCGGGATGAACCGGTGATCATCAGTCAGTAGTATATACTGTATGTATATATATATATATATATATATATATATATATATATATATATATATATATATATATATATATATATATATATATATATATACATCTGTACAAAGCTCAGTAAAGATCTGAGGGGTTTTGGGGCCGAGAGCCAGAGACATGGTGAGAACAAGAACAACAACCTATCTTTTATAAATACACAGAAAACGACAAGGTGCTGGTGTTTGACGCGGCGTCGTGTCCTGAGCTCCTGTTCACCGCAGCTCAGCCTGATTATTCATGAGACTCGGGAACAAGAAGATGTTGTGATGCTTTTGAAATGATCCACTGGGTCAAACGCTGAGATAAACTCACGACTCGTCCTTCTGTCTGTCACTGATGCTTCTTCGTCTACTCTGGGAGAGAGAGACGATGTCTGTCAAACAGAAGAAGAAGAAGAAGAAGAAGAAGCAGAAGTGGATACAGAAACACGTGAAGGCGACCGGCCACATGTCCAGAGCCCGAGGACGACAAGGACGATCCGCCTCCGCCCTCCGCAAACTACTTGTGAGGTACCGCTCCAATCATCCCCATGGCTACCAGCTCTTTCATGATGCTGTTGCCATGGAGCTCACTGTGATGCTGCATCGGTGCTTTTGCATTTTCACCTGACGAGATCAAACGAGCTCAGACTCTCTGTTCGCCGGCAGGAACAACACGTCGCAGCTGTTATTATCTAAAAGATGATTCAATTTAGAAATGTTTTCTCTCTCATTTCAGCGGCCGGCGGGATGTTCGCGGTGCGACGGAGATGTTTAGAGTTCAGACTGATTCTCGTGGGGCATCAGGGCCCAGAGTCCAGAATGAGCTGGTGTTCGTTGGGGTGGGGCTCGGGGGGCTGGTCGGCCCCATTATGCCGTGGATTACCCCCTCCTCTCCACGGCAACTGTGCAACTGTTATCCCCCCTTTTGTGGCGGCTAAGCCCAAACTGTGTGTGGAGCCGGGGACGGGGCAGGGGGGGGGGCAAACTGGAACCCGCTGGCGTGGGGAGTTTTCTGCCCCCTCCACCCAGAGTGCTGACACTGACACAATTTTACCACACACACACACACACACACACACACACACACACACACACACACACACACACACACACACACACACACACACACACACACACACACACACACACACACACACACACACACACACACACACAGTGCCAGCTCAGGGATTTGGGAGAACGATGGAGGGCAAAGATGCACAGTACAGACATTTTCAATTCTGAGTATATCCATCTATTTGTTGTTTTTTGATGCATGTAGATTTATGTGTGGAATATACAGTAAGTGTGTGTGTGTGTGTGTGTGTGTGTGTGTGTGACGTACTTGACGTGCTGCAGAGCAGCTGGGAGTGATGGCAGCAGCAGCAGCAGAAGCAGCATGTGTGGCAGACAGGGACTTTGCCAGATCTCACCGTCGGGGTCGAGCTAAATAAATAACGCAGCACGTTGGTGGTGTGATAAACAGTGAGACGGTCTGAAGCATGAAGGACGCAGGTTGTATGTGAGTGTGTGTGTGTGTGTGTGTGACTATCATAAAAAATGTTCACCTGCCAAAAGACCTCCTGGTGTTTTTTTCACAGCGTCACTTTCTTCTCAGGAATTCTGTCATTAGATAATGAAGCAGGAATATTACAGAACCTGTCGGCAAACTATTAAAGCACCAACAGCTTTACTGTCATTCATATTTTTTATCCATATGAAAAAATTAGATTTCACTTCTCATCCCCATTTCCACCGAGGCAGTTCAGGGTACACAAAAAACAACAACAACAACAGGAAGCTTGTGTTGTCTGCAGAGAAGATAGAGAACTGACGTCGGCGCAAGGGTTGCTGGGAAATCATGACGTCACCAATTCAATTATTATCGACTGATCGGCCAATTATATCTGTTGATTCAATGATGAATCATTTAATCTGTGAAAGGTCCAGGAAGTGAAGTTACTTATACAGAATAAAAAAAAAAATTTCAACAGGTTTCAAATCCTCACAGAAAAGCTGCTCAGGAGCCTGCTTGAAATAAATACACAAATTAATAAATTATCAAAACATCAATATTAACATATAATTAACTCATTTATTCAAATTATGCCTGACGTCTGACATCACCGGATCTGTAGCTGGTGAAATTTAAAATATATCCATATACAATACTTTTTCTTATCCAGGTCGGCGAGGTGAGGAGCGTATCCCATCATGCACTGCACAGAAGGCTACGTTCAGTCACACAATATAAGATTATTAATGACATATGAAACCAGCAGACGCTGTGGAGGCGATGCTCTCGACTAGGTGTGGTCTTTATTCAACTCACAGTACATTCTACAGATGCACACGTGTTACATCACCGTAATACAACAGAGTCGTGTAATAGCTCCTCTTAAAAATGATGAATTGGTCCTAAAAATATAAAGGAACAAAATTTAAAGTCACCAAAACTGTACATTATTAAAAATTCACTTTAAACACCACATTTGGTTTGTCATTGTCTTTTTTTGTCTTTTTTCCTTTTATGAAAAAAACCCCAAAACCTCTCGTCCCTTTTAAAGTGTAATTCAGGAACGTCACAAAGATTATTTTTTTTCCCCATCAAACGGATTCGAGTTCAGTGTAAGAAACATGTTTTAAATAAAAACCCAGAGTGTGGAGTCAAACTGTTGCCTTCATTAACACACAACAACAACCCTGTCGCACAACGTTGGACATTGGCCCGTGAACAGCAACAAAAAATGTAAAAAATAAACATAAAAAGGAATGCGTCAGAACTACTCTGCTTCTCTAGTCTTTAAAATGAGGATTCTCTTTTTCAGCCTCAGTAATAACCGTCGTCATGTTCTCACCCGGTCGCTCAAGTTGTAGGTCGATGAAGCTGCAAACACCGTTTTTTTAACCTTTTTTGTTTTTTATATCATATGAGCGACAACATCAGCGTTGAGCTGCGTCGCCGATCTCGTGCAGCAGCTTCTTGTCGGCGGCGACACTGAATATTTTACTCTTGACCGGAGGAACAGTGGATAACGTCGAACCCCCGACATTAAAAATCCTCCAGTTTCAGAAACCAGTGTCTCACACAGCAGCAGCAGCAGTGTGTGTGTGTGTGTGTGTGTGTGTGTGTGTGTGTGTGCGTGTGCGTGTGTGTGTGTGTACGTGCAGGACTCTACGTGGCGGTTACACAACGTCTAACTCGTCCCCGACGATAAGATTCCTCTTAGTTTCACTGGCCTGGTCGTGAACGGGTCGAGACTTCTCTATAAAGGTCGTCTGTACACATTCAACTACGATGCTATTGCTATTAAATAATCCCAGCTATTGTAATCTTTATATATATTTATATATAGAATATATAATAAAAAATATATTGAGCAGAAAAAGTTACTTCTAGGCATAAGAGGACCACGTTTACGTTACGTTCCATTGAACAGGTAAGAAATGGCCCGAGCTCTAGTGAGGAGGAGAGTGTGGATCCCGCTGTGGCGACGGCGAGCGGGTCCGGAGAGCGGCGGGTCCGCTGGACCCTCAGTACGAGTCCGAGAGTCCGAGACCTGGACCTGGCCTCGCTACGACACCATGGGGGGGGGGGGGGGGGGGAGATGAGGTGACAATGAGGATGAGGAGACACAAGAGGAGGAGAAGGTGACGAGACGTGTTCTCCTCCACGGTGACGGGGGAATGAGAGCGAGTTCAAGCCAGTTTCATCCATCAGGGGCCTGGAAAGATCCGTCCCGTAGAGGAAATAATAACAGACAAATAGCCAAAAATCTATACATATATACCTATACATGAGAAAGTACATGTGGCTGGAGGAAGCTCCAGACGGAGTCTATTTGTCCCTATTTGAGTAGAACTCCGCCCAGCGGCTCTCGAAGAAGCGCCTCATGGCGTGACCGGCCGCTCCCACCTCCGACGTGTCCTCGTTGAACATCTCGCAGTTGTTGAAGACCAAATGAGCGTCGGCCGCGAACTCCTCGCAGCTGCAGTACCTGAAGACGAGGACCGGGAGAGAGAGACAAGATGATATTTCTGCACCGGAAGGAATATGATACAGGAAGTAACAGGAAAATATCTCCAACTGTTTTGGAGGAACTTTGTTTGGATCATATTTATATGTCCTATTTCATCTACAGTTATGTCATTGTTTTTTGTTTGTCATGATAATTTCAATATCCCACACCGTGTGTGGCTGTTTATCTCCTAGACACTTGTCTGCAGAAAAAGATGTTCTACATGAATGTGTGAACCAACAGGATGAAGTGGAGGCAAACTGATGACGTTTATGATTTTCATGTGGGGGTTTATGTATTTTGTATTTTTCTTCTAAAAACAAGACATTTTACATTTTGATTGATTTGGTCTTGTTTCTGTTTGGTTAGAGTTGGATTGAGAAACTGGGGGGAAGTTCTATTCAGAAATGCGTCTTTTCATATTTATTATTTATTTTTAATTTAAAAGAGAGAGAACGTTTTCCACTTTTTTTCAAGCAACTTGTCCTGGGATGCAGTAAACCCTGAACTCTTTGTGGGTGAAAGTGAATTAATAAAGAGTTCTTCTTCATATGTTTTTGAAAATGTCCCGTTCTGGACATTTTCCTGCGTAACACTCGTGACAAAACTCTGAATGAAGTAGTGAGTAAACAGACCGGAAACAGACGAGCAGCGTTATCCTTAAAACGGAACTAGGTCACGAGTAGCGTATCAGCTGTTCTCACCCTCCCTGCAGGAGTCGCTCCCTCATGGTGAGGAAGTCCATGGGGTTCTTGATGATGCGGCGGTAGCCCGGCACCATTCTGGGGTTGACGGGCTCCAGGAACGGCCAGGCGTCTGCGTGAGACTCCATCTCCATCAGAATGATCCTGCAAGGAGAGAAAATTTAATCAATTATCAGTGGGGGGGGGGGTTATGAATACGATCTACGTGTAAACATCTCTCCGGTGACTCACTCGCAGAACGTGAGGTCGGGCTGGTTGCGCGTCGTCATGCGGCGGCGTTTAGCGGCAGCCGCGGCGGCTGCGGCAGCAGAGCCTCCTTCTCCAGAGTGACGAGAGGACGAGGACGGCGCCGCCGTCTCCTTGTTCCGCGTCGCCATGCCAGAACTGCGCCGAGCGCTGGTTTCATCTTCAGAGCTGTCGTCTTCGTATCTTCTCTTCTTCGTCCGGACTCTGGATTTCGACAAGCGCGGCGATTCGCCTTCGTCCTGCGAGACAAGTGTGTGAGACAGTGTGACAATCGAATGGAAGGAAAGCAAGCTCAGAGATTTTGTTTTGCTCAGTTTTCTTGGTGAAGAATCACAGGACTGGCCGTTACCCTGGCGACGCAGGTGGGACAGAACCAGTCTCCCTCTGGCACCTGAGTGATTTTGGGCCTCAGACAATACATGTGGCAGCCGCGGTCGCAGCCGTCACACAGCAGCAGAGACTCGTCGTTGTCGCCCTTCCTGCAAATCTGACAATTCTAGAAGTAAAAAGGGAAAGAAATCCTGACTGTTAAAATCACTTTGTGTGACTTTTGCTCCCAAAAGTAAAAACCAAGAAGAGTCCAAGAGGAACGGAGTGCGATGAAGTCCCTCACCACTTTGGTCACGGATCTCTCCCAGGCGATGGCCTTCTCCAGCTGCAGCAGACACAGGCAGACCTGCGGAGCGCTGCGGCAGCGATCCAGAGCCTGACGCCACGTCCGCAGCCGAGAGGTGATCTCACTCTCCAGACTGAACAGAGGGAAAAAATCATTAGACGATAAGGTTGAAAAATATATATCTGAAGAAATGGCCGAGCCGGTTCTGTTCTCCTCACCTGAACACGTCCATCGGATGCTCTTCTCCCGGCGTTGGGGTGAGCGGCGCGAGGCGCATCACCTCTGCCGGGTTCCACAGCGGCTCCTTCAGGTAGCGCCGCTCGATGTTCCGCTCCAGGTTGGACAGCCGCAGCACGGCCAGGTCCAGAGGGTGCGTGGCGATGCGGGGCAGGCCCGACCACTCCTTCTTGGTGCGCACGGTCCAGTCGTCGCGTGGGTCGGCGTCGTGTTCGTAGTACTGGAGGTCGTCGCGCGTGGAGTCAGGTTCTGGGATCGTGTACGGCTTCAAACGGATGAAACGGGGTGAGGATCAGTCACTACACAGGAACAATGAAGGATTTATTTTTTATCCAAGATGATTAAGAGTTTTAATGTTCACCTGAAATTCTGCTGTTGGCGTCTCGGTGTTAGTTTCAGCATCGCTCACCGCACTCTGAGGAAGCGCCTGGAGAAACACAGAGACACGAGTCTGTATGAAGTCGGTATTTTTACACAACACAATCGTTGCCATAGTTTGGTCAGGTCACTCAAGAGGTTGCATATTAGTCTGAGCCCATTCGGTTCATTTTTGATTTCCAGTAGGCTTTTTACCGACGGACGCAGACAAATCATGTGACGCCTGTGGAGTGACGTGAACACGTCAACAGAGCAGAGCAGAGAGGAGATGCCTGTGATGTTGATTCCACAACCTCTGTGAACCAATGTTGTCATTTTTGTGGGAGAAATCATCAGGAAATCATTATCAGGAAATTTTGGTCAAATGCCCATTCGTCAGCGGCAGCCATCTTGGTTGTTTACAAAAGCCGCTTCCTTCCGTGTCACGGTATAAACCCCGCCCACCATCAGATAATCTGTTGTGATTGGAGGAGATTCAGACCGCGAGTCAGGCAGAGCAAATTTAAAATGAGCTCACAGGATTCCTCTGGGTCACCAGGCTGAGACGAAGCAGGACGGTCGTTGTTGTGACCTCTCACCTTCAGGTGAAGGTCGGCGGCAATGACCCTCTGCTCCAGGTCCTCCACCCACTGGAGGGCGCTCACGTCCGTCTCCATGGCCCTCTCCTGCACCTGCCACGGCTGCTGCAGAGCCTCCAACAGCCCGTTCTTCTGCTCCACCTTCGACTCAAACATCGGGTCTAAACCGCAAACGCCACAGAGGAAAAACACAGGACGACGTCAGAGGATCGGCTGAATGACACAATTTTAAATCCTGCCACGGTCCATTTAACCGACGCTCACCGTTGACGGATTTGCTGCACATCTCAGTTAAACTCTCCATGTGTTTGGCAAGGTGCTTGTGCAGCACCTTCTCCCTGATTCCTCTGGGATGAAGCGCCTGTAATGTGTAGTACAGTTCCTCCGGGTCCTTGATCCACCACCAGCCACGCACCATCGCTGGAAGAGACAGGCGCACAAGTTACACACCGTGATTAAATGACACTGCACCTCCAGGATCAGCGGATCTTTTAAATCTCTACTCACACGATGGGATGGGTTTGACCACCAGCTGAGTGAAGTACTGCTGCTCCAGCTCCTGGAAGACGGCGCTGGGAGGGCGGCCGCGGCGCTTGGCTGCCGCTCCTCGGGGGCCTCTCCGGGCCGGACTGCCGCCTCTGCTGCCCCTCCTCCGCCTTCGAACGGGCCGGGCCCTGGGGGTGGTCGGAGCAGGAGGAGCAGCATCCGGAATGAGCAACGGTGGGGCACCGACGGGAAGTGTGGGGGGAAGGTCCTGTGGTGTTGCTGGGGTCACGGGGTCAGCAGGAGCCAAGCCAGGCAGGAGCGGGTCCGGCTGAGGGAGAAGAGAAGATGGGATTATTTATTAATGTGGCAAATAAAATGCGGCATAATTAAATGTATTTTGCATTGATTGCGGAGGGCAAACCTGTAGCAGCGGAGAAGCGAGTGCGGGCAGATCGCTCGGGACCTGGGGGAGGAGTTTCGGGGGTGAGCGGGGAGAGGCGGGAGCCTGCGGCTCGGTGAGCGAGTTGTGGTCACACGGTTGCTTCGGGAGCAGGTTGAACCACTGTCCCTGTTTCTCCGCCATCTGCTTCACGCTCTCCTCCGGCCGGTTGCCCTCCGGCGCCTCCCCTGCCGCCGAGCACGTGCCGTTGGCCAACGCCGCCGCCTCCTGCGATTGGCTGAGCCAGTTGTGGAAAGCAGTTTGTGTGAGGTCCATCGTGCCGCTGTTGGGCGATCCCGGCCCCTCTTCGCCGCCCGACCGCACGCTGCTCCGACGCCGGCGGCGGATCTTGGCCGTGCGGAGGTGAAGCTCCACTTCGGGTTTGATTTTCCGGGGGCGGCCGCGTCCCCTCGGCCGGCTCATGAGAGACGCGGTGCCGGGGAGGGGGTCTTCCTCCGGGGACGAGCTCTGGCCGGGGGGAGCAGCGGTGGGAGAGGCAGGAAGAGCAGTGGGAGAAGTGGTCGGCACAGGAATCTCCTCGACTTTGGGCTCCTTCTTCAAGAAGGTGACGGGCACCTCAGCTACGAGGACGTCTCCTGAGGCTGCGAGACAGAAATGTGAGAAGGTTATGACGCACAGGCCGAGAGGTTGTTAAGACTAAAGATGAATAATGTATTCTCAAGACGCACTCAAGAGCTCCTCGGGCCCCTCGACCAGAACTCCTCCGAGGTGAGGCAGAACCAAGTATCTGCGGCGGTAGCGGTCCTGGCCCAGCAAGACGGCACGCATGGAATTAGACGACTGCAGCAGCTTTTTACGGAAAAACGCTTGGCGCTGTGGAGATGACAAAGAAGACAGACATTATTTTTTTTGTATAACGCAACAGTAATGTATGAAGCACCACGTCGTCACAGCACCAGTCTCACCTTCGTTAGCTTATCGATCTGCCTCTCCAGCTCCGGGACGCTGGCGTTAGTGGGACTCTCACTCTGCAGCAAGAAAAAAGGATTAGAAATAATTAGTTAATGGAGAATCATCAGGTTTTCGTTATATAGGAGAAACTAGTAAAGTAGAGGAGATACGTACGTCGCTGAGTTTGGGCTCCTCTTTGCGTGCGCGGCGGTTGCCCCTCTCAGTCGCCGCGCCGACCTCCTCCAGACTGAGGTTCTCCTCCTCGGCCACTCTGGCGCTGCGCCGCCGCTCCTCGAAACACAGTTCCTCCTCTGAGCGCCCGGTTCGACGCGCTAGCGCCGCCTTAAGTCTGCCACAGGAAACACACACGCTCAGTAACGATGACAGCTTTGGTTTTTTTTATCTGTATTTGAGCACATATGGATGTGCGTGTATGTATATATGTATTTACATAGTTTATGTCTACTCTTCGATATAGTTTATTAAATGATGCTGGACATGCATTTATAGATGTATTACAAACCATGTTGGGAATCTGTAAATATATGACATATTTATATATATATATATATATATGTATTCTTTCATTCCTTTATTTTTTCCCATTTTTCCTTTTTTCATTATTTTTTATTTTTCCCCTTCTTTCTTTTTCTTTTGTTAAAAATGAAAAACTCAACAACACATTGTTCCAAAAAAATTCTGTATTCGACGAGTTTGATCTTACTTGCGTAATTTCCCCTCGATGATCCACTTGTTCTTCCTGTAGGTCGCAATGTTTTCCAACGTGTTGTCTATATCACTGGAATATGAAAGGCAAACATTAATAAAGTAACGTGTGGGGGGGAGGGGGGTTAAAGAGCCTTAAGAATAAAACAACTGGTTCTTGGGTCCCACCTCGTCACAACGTTGCTGCCGTTCAGCGCGTCCACCAGGAAACCCAGGATGGAGGCCTTGGTGTCGGGGGGCAGTGCATGAAACGTCTTGGTCCTCAGCGTGTTGCACACGTCCGTATCGTAACCGTGCGACTCCAGAAAGACACGGAGCACTTCTGACACAGTGCCGCGGGTCAACTTCAACTCCACCAGCTTGTCTCCGAGGATCTTCACCGACTGAAGACGAGAGATGAAGATTTACGTGAAAACATGGGGCTGACACAAAATTGGTGGTTTAATTCGAAACAAATCCTCTCACTGGAGCTGAAACGAGTCAATGTTTGGTATTTTTTACTTTACTAAGCTCTAATCTCACACCTGGTAGTAAGACGGCAGGCCCGGGTCGTGGAGCGCAGCCTCCACCAGCTTTATCAGCAGGTCTTGGACCTCTCCTTGGCCGTCGCCAAGGCCGAGGAGGCCTTCCTGCAGGGTGGCGAGGCTGGGGATGTCCTTGGGAATGTTGAGGCCAATCACTTTCCCGTAGCCGTGCAGGAACTCGACCACGGCCAGGCAGTGGGCAAAGGCGGTGCCGGAGAGCACCACACCGGGAATACGCGACAACTCGGGCAACAGCTGGTGGAGACGAAAAGTTTGAAGGGTCACGATGAAAAACCTCCAGAATCACAGTTTTGAGAGAGAGAGAGAGAGAAGGTTTTTAAAATCAGAAACTCACCTTGTGGTCAGTGAGACACATGTCCTCCGCGGGCTTTTTCAGCTCCTCCGCGATCAGCTGCTGCCGCTTCCGTTCCTCCAGGCGCCTCTGGGCCTGCGCTCTCCTCTCGGCCGCCCTCTTCGCCGACAGAGCGGCCTGAGCCGCCGCCTCCGCCTCTGCCTGAGCTTTGGCCAGAGCCTTGGCTTTGCTCCGGGCGCTGAGGACCCTCTTACCCTGGGCTATCCTCTCCTCGTCCGTCTGCCGCACCGGCGGAGGGGCCTCCACCTTGGCGGACCTTCTGCGGCCCGGCTTCTTGGGTTCTGCGGCGGGCTCGGACACCGGCTGTGTGACCTGCGGTGCCGTCGGGTCGGCTGGTTCGACCTTCGGCTCCGCGCTCTTCGCCTCCTCGAGCTGAAAGCACAAAGAGGAGAGAGAACAGGTGGAGGTGAGGAAGACGGGGAGTCGAGGACATTGCTGATAAATCATTTAATTTTCTTTGTCTGTACCTTGGCTTTCTTTTTCTCCTCTTTCATCTTCTTTTGCTTAGCATCCTGCCTTCTCTTCATTCTTGCCTAAAACATGGAGCAGCAGCAGAAGAATTCAATACGAGATATCAGCAGCACGACGGATCAAACTTACAGTCTGGACCACAAACCTTCTTCTTCATTTTCTTTTTGATTTTCGCCATTTTCTCCTTTTCCTCCTCCGTAAGAGCATCTGTAAACAGTAAGAACAAACAATCAGCCAAAAATGTCACAAAGCCAATCATCCGATTGTGAAGTTGTACGTAAACCGCCGCTCACCTTTGGCCTCGAGTCGACTCAGCAGCTTGGCGTCAACTTTGCTGAGGAGGTCAATCATCTTGGGTTTGGGGGGTCTGCCGGGGCGGCGGGCCGGGCCTCGCTTCAGGCCGCGGGCCCTGCGGGGTTTCTCTTTGTCGGGGTTCGGAGGTCGACCTCGGCGGCCGGTGATCGCCATGATCATGGAGGGAACCTCCTCGTTGGCCAAGAGGATCCACTTCATACCCTGCAACATTCAGGAGAGAGCAACCAGTCAACTACAATGTCTAATACACATTTCTAACATGTTTGTGAAGACATTGGTTTGACGGCACTGTAGTTATGATTAGTAGGTGTAGGTGTCATATCATAATCCTTTTAATCCACAATCCATGATATCAATTCGGATCTTTCTTCACATGAATGAGACTCTGATAGAGACATATGATAAAATGTGGTCCAATCACTGCTCTGTATATAGTATTTATATACCTTTGTTTTTTTTAATTTAATGTTATTTTTTTGTTAATTTTTGTACATACTAACCCTTTTTTGTAAATTTCTTATATTTTCTTCTGTCCACTTTGCTGCTATAATGCCCGAATTTCCCCATTGTGGGACGAATAAAGGTATATCTTATCTTAATCAGCACAGCCATCATATGTGAACATGGTTTGCAACGGTATGAAATTTTCACGGTATGATAACTGTCTCAGGAAATATCACGGTATTCCACCATAATTATCGGTGTGAATGCTGGAAATCGTCTGTAAGACGGGAGTTTACCGAGCAAACGGACAACGCTGACGTAGAGACGGGTTTGTGGGAAATTATTTTGCGATAGCTCATTTTATGGTCGACATTTAAACGTTCATTAATTTCTTCGTTAGCAATTAAAAGTTACAAATGGGACGTCCAGTAGGAAAGCAGATGCGGGGGTGAGATTCACTCTATTCGTTTCATTCGTTTTTTTACAAAACTGGTAATTAGCAAATGCTAATGGTACGATAACCGTCTAGTTTCATATCGTTGAATACCGTGAAACCGGATATCGCCGCAACTCTACATGTGAACGTAGCACGGATCCACAGTTAAGAGAACCTCAGATCCAAACCTCATACTGATGATAATTTACTCATATAGGACTTTTACGAGGTTTACTGCGTGAAAGGTAAAGTTCTAAAACAAAGAGTTGGGTCTATAGACCTCGGGGGTTTCCCTCTCTTCGTAGAAGTCTCCGACGGGCATCCGAGGGCTGAAGCTGAAGTGTTCTCTGGAGACCACGGTGTCCGTGTGTCTCTTCAGGTACTGAGGGACAAGACGACAGGACAGACATGACAACATCATCTGTTGTGTCGCAAAATCAAAAGCGGTGATGAAGGGGGGGAAAAAAAAAAATGTACCTTGACTATTTCCGGGAACTGCTTCATTCTCCTTCCACAGGGGGTGTAGTACCACGTCTCCCCCTTCATGCGATTCTCCGCTTTCTTCACTCGAATCTCCCTCTTCCACCTTCATCATCACATTCATGATCAGACACCAAAGGTGAAGAAAAAAAATCTGGTCAAAAACTTGTCAACGTTTTCTTTCTTTTTTTAGATTATGCATATATTATTTTTCTTTGAGTTGTGTATATACTGTTGATTTCTCTTCCTTGTCTTGTTTTTACTGCTGGTCACTTGCAATGGCAACAAAGCGGGAGTGAAGCCTTGGTCACGTTGGCTCACCAATTCATTATTGATAATTTCTTAAGGTTAAAGGAACAGGGCTGCAGCTAACTATTATTTTCATTATCGATTAATCTCTCGATTATTTCTCGATTAATCGATTAGTTGTTTGGTTCATAAAATTTCATAAAATGTCGATTGTGTTTCCCAGAACCCCGAGATAATGTTTTGTTTTGTCCTCACACCAAAGATATTCAGTTTACTGTCACTGAGGGGCAAAGACACCAGAAAAAAATCATATTTAAGAAGCTTTGTTTTCTTGAACCGATTAATCGATTATCAAAATAGTTGGCGATTAATTTAGAAGTTGATTACTAATCGATTAACTGTTGCAGCTCTATAAAGGAATCCTCACCCGTGCGCCAGAGGGAACTGGACCTGCTCCTCCGTCGCGACCCTGCGTCCCTTCGATTCACCTGCAGACAACCAGTGTTTGAAATGAGGCTCCGACTCAAACTGTGAGATCACGTGTCAGCAAAACGGCGACATCGACCTTCTTTATTAATTACCTGCAGTGGAGCTGTCGTCGTCGTTTTCAGCGTCGTCGTCAGCCGTTGCGTCGCCGTCTTGTTTGGCCGTTTTCGCCACGTCTTGTTTCTTGGCTCTCTTCGCCTTCTTTGGTTTCTCGCCCGCTGAGGCCAAAGCCTCGGCCAGAACGGCTTCGATCGTGGCCGTGACTGAATCCACCTCTTCTGCAGAAGGCCCCGCCTCTCCGGACGCACCCGATGGTTCTTTCTCGTCCGCTCTGAGGGACTTCTTCCTCTTCCTGCCTGTGGCCGCCTGCGGTTTACTTCCATCCGCTTCGTCGGGCTTGACCTTCTCCACTTTGGGTGTTCGAGTGCGCGGCTTCCGCTGGGACGCCGCTGGAACTTCACGTGAAAAGGCGAAAAAAGACAAAAAAAAATTCTTCAGTACACGAATGAATGAATGTTTGTTTTTTTATGTTTCTAACAAACTTTGTTGAAATCAGAAGGTGGGATTACCTGGGGTTTTAATCCACATCGCCTTCGGAGCTCGAGGTTTGCGTTGTTTTCCCGGAGTCGTCATGGGATCCGCAGCAGCCGGCGCTGGCAGATCCATCACCGGTTGCAGTGGGTGTACCGCAGGGCTCTGTACCGGGATACTGAAGGCGATGAAGTTCTCATCTCTCATGTTGAGACTCGGCAGAGTCACTGACTCGTCGACAGTGGTCTTGATGCTGCTGCGTCCAGCTGAGTTGGGTGAACGTCGTCCTCTGGCCTCCCACTCGGCCTCGGCTCCTGATTACAGATTAGACCGAGTCGGCGTGAATAAATAAAATAAATAAAAAGACATGGAGGTGGATAAGACAAAAATATTTATTTTGTCCATAGAGGGAAAGAAAGAAAGAATCAAATCATTCTTCACATAATTTCTACCTGACAACACGCGTGATTGTAAAGATTTGTAACGGTAAGAAATTTTAACATCACGGTTATCAGTATTATCACGTTATTTTTTTTGAAGTATGATGAAAATATTCATAAATTACCAATACATAAACCTTTCAAAAGAACAGCTCATTGTTTTTTTAGTTTTTTTAGATATCCATTTGGTTCAACTGCTCAGTTCAGTTTCAGTGTTCCTTTTCTCTAGGAGAACATATATTCAGCTTGACTGTCTTTCATATTATTTTTTTATTACTATTAATTTATTTTTAAGGAGTTGATTTACTTTATGCTGTACAATATTATCACCACATTTGTCTAGCAGTCCATTTTTTCTGACTTTCATTTTTATTATACTTTATATTCTCATGTGTTTTTTTATCAATATATATATATTTATTTTTACTCCTGTGTATTGAATTTCTTTTTCATTTATTAGTTTATTATATTCCTTTCTATAATTATTTTATTTATTTCATTTATTTTATTTATAAATGGAAAAAGTTGTATATGCGTGTAATATTATGTAAACCAACTCTTTTTTTTAATAAAAATAAATAAAATAGCAATTTGATTGAGATGTGCCTGTGTTTGATTATGCTTTACAACATAACCACCATGAAACAATCAGATTTTTAAAAAAAACAATAATAATAAAACAGTTTTTTATTTTACATCCCTAGCGTGATAATAGTTTCAAATGATCAGGATCTCGAGGACTGTACCTTGACGACCAATCTGCAATAACAGGCGTGAGTTGGGTCCATCACTCGAGTCCGCGGAGGGTTCGTCCATGGGAGCGGTGCTGTTCAGAGAAGACTCCAGTGCCGATCCCCCGGTGATCTGACAACTGCTCTCTGTCTCTTCGGCCTCGGAGGTACCTCCTCCGGTGGCGTCCAACGCGTCGTCGTCTCTGGAGTCGTCCGCGGAGAAGAAGCTGCCGTCTCCGGTGGCGTCAAACATGGTCGACGGTTCCTCCTCAGCCTGGGAGCTGCTGTCAAACTGAGAAGCGTCTTTGCTCGGGCCAAAGCTGTCGTCAAACTGAGCGGAGTCGTCGTCCGAGCCTGAGCCGGCGTCGTCGTCCAAAAGAGACGACTTCTCAAACACGGAGCTGACCTCCATCCTGGAGGGCGTGTCACACGATGATTCCCCATCGAACTGAGAAGCAGCGAGTGAAGAGCTGTCAAAACTGTCTTGGGCCAGATGTTGTACCCTCGTGCTGCGATGTGGTGGAGACAGTGCGGGTGGGCTTTGCTCCACCGTGGACTTTTCCAAGTCCTTCTGTCGATTCTTGGCCGTTTGATCAAAGGCGGCGGTGGTCGGCAGAGGAAGATCAGCGAGGGACTTACTCGTCTCAGTCTGTAGTGTCCTCGTGCTTGAATCGGGGTGAGGGAGGCGTTCCTCAGGTTTTACATTTCTTCTACTACTGAACACTTTCCCATCCTTGCCGCCATGACCACGGTGCTGTGGCCTGGGAGACGGCTGCTCCAGTGCACGAGGACCAGTGGTGTTGGGTGGATGCTGCTCAGAGTCAGAACCAGAGGACGAACCCGACGCAGGAGGCGAAGACACCGAGGCAGGAGGGGCGGACACGGCCGCAGTCCTGGAGGCTTGAGTGGTTAGAAGAGGTAGGGTAGACAGAGGTTGGACTTTACCTTGGGCTGCGAGGGAGGATAAATTCACCTCTCCTGGTGGTGATGATGAAGATGATGATGATGCTGCTGAGGCATAGGAAAGACCAGTGTCGATAGCTGGAGGAGTGTGTGTGTGGTCACAAGGTTTACCGCCGACCGAAGACGTAGATGTTGACGAACAGGAGCCGGGTGGTGCTGAGGTCGAAGCTCCCGATTTGGACATGACCGATGGAACCAGACCAGCTGATGAAGAGGAAGTGACCAATCTCGGGGGTCCCGGCTTTTCGTGCTGCGCTCCAGATGCATCAGGAAAGAGAGAGGCGATGGAACCTTTCACCATTTGCTGAAGAGACGAGAGGGGCGCAGACGACGAGGACGTGACGTCCGGCGGGGAGACCGCTGTCCGAGGCCCAGACGCCGCAGGAGGCAACGCCGACTCCACAGTTGAAGAGACTGGAGGTTTGGACAACTTCTGAGGTGACGCCGACAGGGAGGAGGAGGAGGAGGACGAGGACCTGGCAGGAGTTACTTCAGACGGGAGAGGTCTGGGGCCTTGAACCATTCGAGGAGGTGAGGAAAGCTGGGGAGGAGCTGCTGGAGACACACTGGGAGACGCCGAAATTCGTGGTGGAACAGATTCCACGTCGGGGGACGAAACAGGCACAGATTTGGGAGGAGCTGCAGAGGACGACGACGACACAAACTGGGGAGGAAGAGGAGGGGGATTCACGACTGCCTCTCCGGCGGGAGACGACACCTCAGGAGGACACTGAGCAGCCAGCTGGTCAGAACTCTGTCGATAATCGCCCGCTGGTCCCACGTGAGCCGCAGAAGGTTTGGTTTGGTAACTGTCGGTTTTGGGAAGCCTCTGAGCCACTGGTGCGCGATCACCGCCGCCATTGTAGCTGGTGTCTCCCTCCTTGACCGCGTCCCGCGTGAGTCCTGAACCTGGGGAAAAAAACAACGCGGTGAAACAGCGAAAAACGCCACGAGAGGATTTCCACAATAGACTATAGACTATATATATAATTGTCTAATGTCTATGTATGCTCTCGTCTGTCGAGGAGATTTTTCTCTGGTATATTTCTGCCTCGGAGACGCTGAGAACTGGTTTCATTCATCCTGTATTTATTCCCTCTGTGGAACCATCAGACGCTCCAGCGGCCTCCACACTCTCAATTCAGGTTTAACTGGACTAATGAAACAGTTTTCAAGGCTGATCGGGTCTAAAGGATTCTCTGTAAACAGACTTAACCGCCTGGCAACAGGCCACAGACAGGCCACACCCCATCGTTACACAGGTTCTCTCTTTATTCGAGAAGACTGTTCGTTGTAATGACCGAGCACGTAACTGTTTTTTTGTCCTGTTGTATAAGACAACAACATTATTAATGTTTCAGGACTAAAATATTCTAGCACGTTATGGCAAACAACACTTTATATGTTCTCTCCAGAGAAGAAGAAAAACATTGTTTTTTCCCCTCATTCATTCAGCTTAGGTTCTGTGTCAAAGTCAGAAAAATCTTAAATATGACAAATTCAGATGCTGCAAACAGAAACACATGGTCTTTCCGATTATTAAGTCTGATGTAGAAATACATTTTTTTTTAATAGACTTCAGAAGAGAATAACTCTCAATGACAAACAGCATCAGTGTTGGGTTGTTTCCAAAGGTTTGGAGTCAAACAGTGACATCTGCTGGTTAAATGTTGACACTGCGCCATTAGTCACTGAACCAGCACTCGACATTCATCAGTGACGTCTGCAAATTGAGATTATTTTCACTAATGATTCATCTGCCAAGTATTAACATAAATAAATGAGGGTGGAAACTGTTTGTGACAATTCTCCAGAGCCAAAAACTGGTAAGTGTCTTTTCTGTTCTCTGGCCTGAGACGCAAAAACCAAAACAAATTCAGTTCACAGTGACAAAACAGAAGAAAACTCAACACTTGAGAAGTTGGAAGCAGCAAATCTTTTGGATTTCTGCCATAAAACTGACTAAAAACATTAATTAAAAAAAATTCAATTAACTGTTTGTTGATAAACTACCCAAATAAAAATCAACTAACTGGCACAGACAGCCAGGCACGAAAAAAATAATAATATTCCCAGCTGGGTTGTGATCACGTAGCTGAAAAATAAAATGTATTTCAACAATATAACTTTGCACAGATGTTGTATGAAACTGATGAAACCGGGGAGAGTGACGTTTGACCAAAGAGGAAGAAGATGACTCTCAGTGTCACTGACGCAGTTCCATTGAGGAAATAAATGCAGGACATTTCAAAATGTAGAACTAAAACAATTCGAGACACATCTGTAACAGAGATTAATTTCAATAGAAACCAGAGAACCACAAAAAGAACTGACAGGATCAAATAAGGCCATTAAATTGTGGTCACCTGATACTCCCAGGCTGCCGTCCCTGCCGTGGCTCCTGGGCGATCCACTGTCCTGCACTGTGGATGGTGATATCATGGTGGCCGAGGTCATCCCCACCGGGAGGGGGCTGTCGGTGCCCGCTCTGCCCACGCCGTGGTGCTGCGGGCTGCCACGTGGAGGGGTAAAGTTCTGGGTTGCTGGGGGCATCAGCTGAGCCTGGCCTGGAGGCTGCGACTGCTGCGGTGACTGCTGCTGCTGCTGAGGAGAGGGCAGGGTCTGGTGCTGGGGCTGGGGCTGATGCTGGTAGTAGGGCATCCCATTGGGCATCAGGCCGTAATGCTGTGGTTGCTGGTGCTGCTGGTGGTGGTGGTGCTGCTGCGGGTGGCGGTGAGAGTGGGGGTGTTGCTGTGATGCCTGATGTGGCGGGGGCTGTAGGGACTGCTGCTGCTGGTGATGCTGTGACGGTGTAACCCCGGGATGCGCCTGACTCTGGTAGGTCCCGTACACGCCGTGAGAGTTATAGCCCATCTGCTGCGGGCCGGGGTTACTCCTGTTCCAGTACTGACTCCCAGTGAGAGGCATGTTTGTGGGGCCTGCCACCGGCGGCTGGTGGGAGCCTTCAATGCCCCCGTTCAGTTGGTACTGTCCGTGACCCTGGAAGTGGTGCTGCGACTGAGGCTGCGCCATCCCAGGCGCGGGCTGCTTCTGGTGCATCCCGTGTCCCGGGGACGTGCCCATGGCCGGGGCGTACTGGGGGTGCCCTCCCCCCCACCGGTAGTCGTAGCTCATGCTGCCCTGGTGGTGGTTGCTCACGTGTGGGTACGGAGCAGTCGGCGGGTGGGCACTGGGCACGCCGGAGCCGTGTACAGTAGTGGTGCCGTTCACATTAATCTCACCGTTCAGATCTGTTAAGACACAAGAAGTCAAAGCGGTTTTACATGAGCGAAAATGAAGACTTGAGACCGACGGACCATCGAATCAGAAGTGATGGGGAGGCGGCAGAAACTTCTTACTCTTCCCCTGCTGAGAGAAACTCATGGAGGAGCCGTTGGTGTAGAGCGAATCCCCTGAGGAGCGTTTCAGTCCTGAGTTTGCTGAGGAGTGGCTGCCGTAGTTGAAATGACTATTTGACTCCATCTGGTTTAAAGAAAGAGAAAGAGAAACACCAATGAATCAACGCGGTCATTATTCACTGATCTTGTCCAGTCGTGGCTCCAGACGCACGATGTCACACGTTCATTCATTATTTAATTCATTCTTATTTTGTCCGTGCAGCTTTGACGAAAGTCGACGCAACGTTTTTAAAACAACAACAACAACAACAACAACAACAACAACAACGTCCGGGTTGTTTGTTTCCTGAACTGGCTCCAGCCGCTGCAAGACTGTGACAGAACCTCCGGGATCCGACAACAACCACCGTCAAAATGTCGCAGCGGCGGCGGCAGATTCCAGGCCCGAGCCTCTAATGGACCAGAGGAATATTACGATCGACTCATCATCGCCGCTGATGAGGAGCCTCGAACACGAGTAGCCTCCATCTGCCGCGCAGAGAGAACCGACAGCCGGCGGCCCCACGACGGAGGCGATCGCCGAGGAGGACCCGTCGCCCCCCCCCCCCCCCCCCGGGGAGGGGAAGGGAGGGAGGGGGGCGAAGAGCAGCCGTTACAACACACACGTCTCGCATCCTCCGAACACAAAGTGGCCATCTGTGACTATTCGGTTTCCCCTAATTCGAACCAGGAAGGCCGCGTTAGCCCCGTCGCGCGTTCTCCTGCTTTCTCTTTAAAAACACACACATGAACGCCGCTGCGCCAACAGCCGCCGCCGCTAACGTCGCCGCTAACGTCGGCCGAGCGTTGGTCGAGTTGGACGTTGAGACCCGCCGGACGGAACAAACCAACCGCCGCCGCGGCTCCAAGGTTACTGAGCCACGGCTTTCACAATAGACGCGAGCTAGCTGCCACGGCTAGCTGCCACGGCTAACGGATAGCACCCACTCGACTGTTTACCCGGAGCGAGTGCGATGCTTCACAGCTGCGACGTTAGCCGACGGCCGTGCGGCAAGGTACCGCCACCACGCCGCTGTGGGTCCATCGCGATGCCCGTCCGCGGCGAGGAGGAGGGAGGAGGGAGGACACACACACACACACACACACACACACACACACACACAGACACACACACACACACACACACACACGAACCGGGGGCCGGTTGAGTTAGCCGGAGTCAGCCGGAGCGTCGGTTCACAGATGGAGGCGTGCTCCCCCCCTTTTGTTCACGGGGGCTAACGTTAGCTAGCAGCCCGGTGAAGTTACATTGTTTACGCTGCACGCACACACACTATTTCTTTTCTTTTTTGCAGAGCATCATCCTCCCACTCCACCGAAAGTTCCCCCCCCCCCCGGTAATTTCTCTTAAAAGCTGCCCCGACCTTTCAGTTCCGAGGACCGCCCCGGAGGCTTCTTCGGCCCGTCGTGTTGACAGCTGTGCGGGTGGAGATGATGGAACAGCGATAAATAATATAAAACATCTATTCCATAACCTTTGGGTTTTTAAATTAGCAAACATGGCTGCTGTGGTCCGGCGCAGCCATGATCACAGAACAGCGCGAGCAGGCGTCAAGCTCCCGGCAATTAGCACAAGCACATCCGGTCACCTTTCTCCGTGACACTTCAAAAGAAAACACCATATTATAATAATGATAATAATATTAATTATAATAATAATACAATTAAAATAATCTTTTATTTAGGACTTTCAACAGTTAGAATAACCCTACAGTACGTTGTTTCCAGTTATTAGTAAAGTATACCCTAGAAAAAAATGTTGTCTAAATATAAAAAGTGAAAATTTAAACTATGGAGGAAAAACGTCTGCCTTCAATATATTCTGTCTGTTGTCGAATTGAATACAAGAACAAACAGCTCCTATTAAATGATTTCTTCAAAATTATTTCACAGTCGTTTTATTCTTAATTTAATCTTAATCATCACCCACTGATCCTGAGATACGAACCCGTGGATGAATTAGTATTTACCGAGGTAACTTCAGGTGTATCGCGGGTGAAGTTCGGGAGATCACAGCCAGTGACCGGTCCAACTACTGACCAATCAGATCACTGGGAAAACCAACGTCATCATTCTACAGGATCCCGACTGGGACAAAAGAGTTTAGACGAAATTATAAAGCGCAACAGATGTTGAGCTCAACAAAGTGCCCGCCCCCTTTTTTTTAGAACGGCTTCGGTTCCGGAAGTGAATTTGTTTCGAAAATCCTTATATAAAGAGTTTAAACGTCGAACCAAACCAATAAACCACGAGATCAATTGTTGCCGTCAAACATTTTATTTGGAGAGACAGCAACAAAAATTGTAAAAATGGATAAAAAGGCCCAAGACTGTGTACATATTTAGATTAAGAGTTAAGGAACTACTCATCCCACAAACCATTGCGAATGCCTTTTCAACGACCTTTAGCCAATCAGAGCCGTCGATGTTACACTTTAGGATTGTGGGTAGTGTAGTACATCTGTCCACTCGTTTTAAAACTGTAACCCTAAACCCTTACAACTTTTTCATAATGAGTACTTTACTTTCAGTACTTTGAGTGAATTTGTTAATGTTAATATTTCTACAAAAATAATTGAATGCAAGGCTTGAACTAAACTGAGTATTACTTATTTTACAAAGGTAAAAACCTTTGTTAAACACCAACTAAAAAAATCATTAATAACCATAACTGATGTGAGTTTTCTGCTTTAAGCCTTAATTTCCATTCATGTTTTTAAATTAACTGTAAAAAAAAAAGAGAAAACAGTTGTGAGGGATTTTTATTCCTCAACAAAGATAATTAGACGGTCAATGACGAAGCAGGTTTTAGAAAAGCCAAATGACAATTATCTAATTATAATCCAAACCTGTCAATAAAAAATCAACTATTTTATTTTAACGTGCTTCGCAGAGAAAGCAGGAAACTGCTGCTGCTTATTAATGGCACATTGTGGGAAATGACAGTGAGGAAATGAGGCCTGAAGAGGAAGTGTGCTAATGCCGAGGGCCGAGGAGACTGCAGGCTTCTAGGTCCTAACGCTGAACACTTGAACATCAGCACTTAACCATAACTCGAGTGCAAATACTGCAATAGAAGTAACATTACTTCTTTTGAATTCAACAAAGTTTACTGGTTTAAAACTGCTCTTGAGCTTGGCCAAGTGAATATCATTTTTCAGTGTCTGACAGTTACATTTTCTCAATCCTAAGAATTCAAGTTTTCTTAAGATTGAATGTAATTTAATCAGTCATTCCAGCCAAACTGTGGGCTGCGATAATCAGTTAAAGTATTTTATATAAAATACAATTAGTGGCCAATTTATTAGGTACAGCTGTGTTCAGTTCACAACACATTTACGTCGACAACAAAAATCACCAGTTCACAGGTTTACCAGATGAAGCGGCCACTGAATAAACAGTGTATTTAAGTGGAGATAAAATTATGTTAACAAATACATTTTCATAATTATGGATTAATGTTGAACCTCAGTACATTAATCACTTACAAAATCACAAGTCAAATGTCATCAACGACAAAAAAAGGCTTTAAAAAACGATTCTTAAACAGTTTATTAGAAAGATGTAGACAATAAAAAAAGAATTTCCACTGTAATTCAACATTACTTGTCTCCCCTTACATTTTCTATTGACAGTGCAAATATAATTTGGTCATTACACTTCGCCATATCATTCCTCACCGACGAGGGAGGAGCTATTCTAGATGAAAACATGGAAAGAACCTGGAGAACAGCAACCAAACTGCACGACACAGAGGCCCCGACGAACGTCGAGCCTCTTTTATCAGCCGCCAAAACGCTTCAGCTGCTGCCACAGTTCAACATGTACGTACATGTGTGTGTGTGTGCGTGCGTGCTTGTGTGAGGTGGAGGGTACAAAGAGAGGAACTGTTAAGATGATGCTAAATATGTGAGATTCATTCGGATTATCCAACGTAGGCGATCACTGGGAAGATGCAAATATTTCTGCGATGATCTCAGAAATCTGTTAATTGTACAAACAATGGAAGAAGTAAAGGGAAACATGTAAGCTGGAAGGTTAAGCTACAGAAACGAGAGACTGGATTCCTTGATTATCTACTTCACAGCACATGGAAGGCTTCAGAGGAACCAATCGATAAGTCGATGCATCCAAATTCTTTTTGATGTCACCACATCTAAGTGAGAGATAAACTACACTGGTCGACTAACTTAAAAACCACAACATCAGGAATGGGGGTTGGGCCTAATTATCTTAAACCACGTTTCAGCTGAAAACAAATTGTAAATCTCTTAAAACACATATTGCTCAGTTGAGGACAACTATACAGCTTTTTTCCAACAAATAATGTGCTTGGTTGTAATATTGAACAGTAAAACGAGATATACCCCAAAAAAAGGTGCAGTACAGCAAATGGAAGTGGAGACAGCTGCTCTGTACAATACCATGCATATCAACCTTCAGTGGACTGACGGCTCCAGAGCGCGGAGCCCAGAATATGGATTTAAATATGAGTACTGAACTCGTATGTACAGTTGTTTGTCACTGCCTTCAATTTTTTTTAAGATATACATTTGTTTTAAGTTTTCCTCTCGCCCGCCGTTCTTCCATTTCCCCTCCAGAGTCTCAGGTCTTCTATTCCAAATCAGGCATTTCTGAAAAAGGAAAAGAAGGAACATTTTAGTCTTCCATCAAACAAATAAATAAAAATAAAAAGTATCATCACGTTTCATATACAAAGACTCAAACACGTACTTTCATCGTCGCTATCTGCAGACTCATCCTGAAAAGACAACAAAGTTGAAAAATGTTACACAATCATCTGCTTTATGATTCATGTTTATTTGTGAATATGACTTTAAGTATATTAATCAAATCAAAGACTCAAAAAAGTGTTCTTACGTCCTCTGGGCCTTCTAGATCTAGGTCTTCTTCACCTCCCATGTTGCTCATCAGCTGGAAAATCACAACAACATTGTTTCAGTCACATAAATTACTTAATACTTAAAAATATATATACATATATAAAATCTTTCTCTGAGGTTCATAAATCTGGTAGAATGATGAGACAGACGACAGATGACTATGCTGATTTATTTTTCCCCCTCTTCGTTGAACCAAATGATTAAATCCTATTCATTTAATATTTTCCTCCATTTCCTGAAGAGTAGAGCTGACCAACATCAGAGTTTAGTGATGCACAAATCTCACTTCTCATAAGTGTCAATTTCATACCCAGGTGCAAGTTTTATTTAATTTTTAAGTTATTTTAGGGGCAATTTAGACAGGAAGTGAGGGGGAGACAAAGGTTCCTGAATGGATGAAAACCAGAGACGCTGTCTGTGTCACTAATATACAGACTTGGACAATTCGATAAATAGTCACTTGTTATATTGAAAAATACATCAATATAAAATTAGGACTGGTCATATTGTATTAAATTAAACTTTAAAAAAAAGGAATTCAAATTTGACCATCCAATGTTTAAGAACAAACATAATAAGAATGCAACCGTTCATCGATTACCAAATTAATTATCAACTATTTTGATAAGGGATTAATAGGTTCAAGAAGTTTTTCATAAATGTGAATATTTTCTGGTTTCTTTCTTCCTGTATGGCAGTAAACTGAATATCTTTGGTGTGTGGACAAAAACATCATCTTGGTGGTTTTGGGACACACATTTTTCACCATTTGATGAACTAATCCATTCATTGAGAAAATAATCCGACAGATTAATCTGTAATTAGTTACAGCCCTCATTTATAACATTATTCTGTGAAATGTTTTTTTTTACCCATGTTCACAAAACTTTGTCAGACATTTTGGGCCTTGGAACAGATTTGACATTTTTGATTTAATAATTTCGTAAAATCTTCATTATGTTTAAAACGGACAGAATAATTATGAATTATCTAATCCTTGTTTATCAGTGTTCTTACGTCTGAGAGCGGGTTGGCGTTGACCATTTCCTCGTCTGAGTCATCCTCCCAGTCTTTCCAGTTGCTGAAGTCGACACTGAGCCAACTCAGCTGTGAAAACACAATCAATGGCAAACAATCTAATTATTCTACTGTTGTGCGTCAATCAACTGTGTCTTACTGTCAACTGTGTGTATTTCATCACACACACTGTCTATTAGATTAAAATGATAGCGTTTGTCTGTGTAGAACTGACCTTCGCCTTCTCTTTCGTTAGCCTCGGCCACGGCTTCCCCGGCTGCGCTTTTCTTAAGTAGCACAGCACCGAGCGACCTGTGCATTTGTGTTTGGATTCCTGCGTCGAGGCGGAAAGAAAGAAAACAACAGTGTGTGATCAATTCACAGCTATATTTTGCCCTCATCCATTATTTGTGTGAATAAATATTCACAATATTATAAAAAAAAAGGCAATGGATTCGGGGCAGCGACTTACATTTTCGTCGATGGCGTCAAAAAGGTCTATTTCGTTCTCATGTTTGACATTGTCAGTTCCCGCAAGACAACTGTGGAGGAAAAAAACAAACATGTGGTGAGTCATAATTGCTGTTACCCACAGCATGAGATTATTCTAGCTGGACAAAAATTAAAAAAAAACCTGAATAATAAAATAAAATTTAAGCTGCAACTGCGATCATTTCTTTTCAAAGTGTGCTACAGTATCTTTATGGTTCTTGCTCTGCTTCTCATTTTCCCTTTACACGACGCTCATTTAATGCTTCCTATTGAATTAGTAAAATGATTCATGATTGTGCTGTGAATCTTGATTCGGCTGCGATAAAGTGTCTACTTCCTCCCTTCTTCTGTCCCTGAATCCAGTCTCCTGTTGCAGTCTGACTCGGACTCAAAGGAGGCGCGCGCGCACACACACACACACACACACACACACACACACACACACACACACACACACACACACACACACACACACACACACACACACACACACACACACACACACACACACACACACACACACACACACACACACACACACACACACACACGTGGAAGCAACAACAAAACCTTTAGCAAGAACTATAATTATACAATACAACTGAGGCAAACGTACCTGAAACCAAACTTTGCCTTATCAAAATTGACTTTAACATCTTTGCTGTCGGCTACATAGAACTCTATAAAAACAGAGTCCCTCCGGTCGTACCACTTGGCTGTAGCTGGATGCCTGCGAACAGAGAAGACAGAAAAACATCAACAAACAGACTAACTGATTACGTAATTAGAATTAAATGTGCCTTTCAGGTTCAAGAGACGTGTCCAATAAAATGCATAAGAGATCATTTCAGTTATTGCTGGGACATTTCCTGTAATGCAAACCTTAGCTTATATATATCAGTCGATGTATCTGTATCGGCCCCAACACAAAATAACTACTAAATTTTATAAATGTCCAGTTCCATAGCACACAAACTGCTCGGCTGTTGCTGGATCACGTCGGAGTCTTTAGGTCTTCAGGTGCATCAGGTTGCGACGGAGCATCGTGTTACAGTACGTCAAATCAACACGATGGTTTGGATCAGCTCAGGTTCCTACAGTCAACTCATGTCACTTTGAACAGATATGATCCTAGGGCTTCTTTTTTTATATTTTTAATATCCAATATAGAGTTAGATTATACTAGGCACTTTACAATATTGTGTAGGATGCATACTACTGTAATTATCTTTAGAGTCGAAACAATGAGTTGATAAATGGTAAAATAATATTATTTTATAAAAACTATGTGAATAACTATTTTAATAATCATTTAAATATTTTTTGGGTGTGATTTCTGGCAAAAGGCCAAACTTTTCATTGAAAAGGAATTTCGGGTTTTGTCCAGTTGACGGAGAGAAAGACGCAGTTAGATGACGTCAGCTCAGGTTTAAATCTGAGTTTACAGGTGAAGCTGTGACGTGATCTTATTATTTTTACCTCCACTGAAAAGTTATTAAATAATAATAAAATAAGAATGGGAATTTTTCCACATTATACAAACGAAGTGATGATCAGATCCACAACTAGAGTTACAACCGATCAATAACCACTCACTGACCTCTGCTTATTAATGTCAAGAGATGTTTTAATGTAGTTCAATATAGAGTGATGGATATTAATATATGTTCATAAACACTGATCGCAATCTGCTCCTAGCATTTCACCGAAGGCCTGATAAATCAAATCCTCTTACACATGATCGCGGAGCAGCGTCGAAGCTAACGGTGAGCTAGCATTAGCTCAGCGCAACTTCACAACAACTAGCTACATGTTCATTATTTTAACTTTAACGTGTTTTGTTTTTAAAAAAAAATCTCTTTTAAATGGCGACGTGGTTGAATGTGACACCGACCCGCTGCTAACGAACCCGCCGATCAATGGACACCGTCTCCTGCTCGTCGAGCTAACGCCGCTCACTCTTTCGGCCGCTGCGTTAACTTGAGCCATGCGGTGCAGCTGACTCGAATCCCCGGGGGAGAAGTGGCCGTCCACCGCCGGTGCGAGCCCGGCTCTGCTGCGATACCCGCGGTGCTACAGACGGGGCTTCCTTCCAACCCGGGCCGCTCGGCACTGAGTCATCGTTAGCCCGCAGCTCGCTGAGCAACAAGGCCAAAACCTCCCGCCTTCACGGACGCATGTTCTCAGGCGGCTAACGTCGGCTAGCTTAGCCTAGCTTAGCTAGCTTAGCTAGCTATCTTAGCGTGTTGCACTTTGCCTCCGTCGTCACCTCAACGGTGACTCCGCGTAACTCACATGTCTTGATGAGAAGTGATTCCTTCTTTTGGCTTGTTTTTGTTCCGATGGGGGAAAACGGTTCCCGTGAGAAGAAAACAAGGTGAACGCAGCAGAAAACAAGGAGCGCAGTGCTGCAGACGCCTCTTATCCGGGGGACTGAGACCGAACGCTCCGGATCTTCTGACGTAGCGCCGCTACGAGAATGGCACTTGTGACGCAGCACGGACGTAGTGGACGTTTCTAGAGCGTTGAGCCGCAGCTGCGTGTGATGCGAGGTGGGGAGGTGGAGTTGAGGAGGGGAGGGGAGAGGGAGGGGGGGAGGGAGGGGAGAGGGAGGGAGGGGGGGAGGGGGGGAGGGAGGGGAGAGGGAGGGAGGGGGGGGAGGGGAGGGGGTGAGGGAGGAGGGAGGAGTTAAGGGAGGGAGGGAGAGAGGGATAAGGATGTGAGGAGGGGAGGGGAGGGGGGAGGGGTTAAGGGAGGGAGAGAGGGAGGAGGGAGGAGGAGGTGAGGGGAGGAGTTGAGAAGAGAGGGAGGAGTTAAGGGAGGGCGAGAGGGAGGAGGAGGTGAGGGGAGGAGTTGAGAAGAGAGGAAGGAGTTAAGGGAGGGAGAGAGGGAGGAGGGAGGAGGAGGTGAGGGAAGGAGTTGAGAAAAGAGGGAGGGAGAATGGAGGGGGAGGGGGGAGTTGAGAAGAGAGGGAGGGGAGAGGGGAGGAGTTGAGAAGAAAGGGAGGGGAGAAGGGAGGGGGAGGGAGGAGTTGAGAAGAGAGCGAGGAGGGAGGGAGGGGAGGAGGAAAGAGCGGAGGGGAGGGAGGGAGGGAGAGACAGAGGAGGAAGGGAGGGGGGGGAGGAGGATGAAGGAAGGGAGAGAGGGAGGAGGAGGAAGGGAGGGAGAGACAGATGAGGAGGGAGGGAGGGATAGAGGGAGGGAGGGAGGGAGGGAGGGGAGGAGAGGAGGAGGCAGCTCTAATGGGATTCTCTTTTTCTTAATAAAAACTTCTTTAACCGATTAATCGATTATCAAAATAGTTTTGCGCTTAATTTAGTAGTCAATTACTAATCGATTTAATCGATTAACTGTTGCAGCTCTATTCATCTTAACTACTGATAACAGTACATTAAATTATTTTCATCACTTTACATGTTTTTGTTGGTTTTTAAAGCTCTTGTCATTAGACCATATTATGGGGATTTGATTTGATTTAGAAAAATAATTTGATTCAACATTACAATTAAGATTTATATTTAAAAAAAATTGATATAGAATTAACATTTAGTTTTAAACTTATCATGAAGATTTAGATTTAATTTTAACCTTACGTTGTTTTTTACAAAAAACATGACAACATTCACAAATATTGCTGTAAATCCATTACAAAGTGCCCGTTTGTTTAAAAACAGTGTTATAGAGCTAAAAGTGGAAGAGTTGCTGTTAAATTCTTCATCTGCCTTTTACCAACCTTGTTAAACAAATCAAATCCATGACAAAAATCAATAGGAACATGTACGCTATATTCTTATGTCACGATTTTTTAATTGGATACGTCTTTATTATTGGTTCAAAATAATATACCAATGATTTATCGAAAATTTATAATCCTGGTTACTACAGTACGTCTTTAGCAGTTTAAAGGGAAAGTCTATCAATTATCAACACGTTAAAAGTCACCTCAAATTATTTATTTCACACAAATATGTTCAAGTCTGGTCGATTTTTTTGGGAGCAGACCCATAATTTATTCTTTCATATCCCATTACTCTCTTCTAAAGATCTGTAAAACCCATTTATTAAATTTGTGCTACAATGTTCAGCTACACTATCTGCTACTTAAACATGAGAACTGAGGTGTCCTGGGACTTGATGCTGTGTGGAGGTTTTCAGTTGTGTCTTGTTCAATTCAAAGCTGGAATAGTTTGAGCTCCCTGTGACATCTAAATAGTAATGTTGGTATAGAAAATGGGAAACTTGAAAATTATAAATTAATATTTCCAGTAGTGGCCAGTTTAGAAACACCTGACCCATCCCTGCCTCGACCAGGCTAATGATCCAAATTCTTACACCATTTCCCAAAGAACAACAAACAACCACAAATTTCCTTTTATCAAGCCACAACTTTATTTCCATCTTGGGTATAAATTGTATAAACGAGCTTAGATTAAACCAGCAACCTTTCTTCAACCCTTTGTGGACAAGGGTCCCATTACATCGTCAACTCCTGCGAAAGGAAACGAGAAAAAGTTAGTTAGCAAACGCTAATATAAAAAACATTATTTCCCCGTTGGGAGTGTTTCTCTCTTCTCAGGACAGAAATGTTGGCTTCAGTAAAACTCAGAAGAACGAAAGTCACTGTGTTAATCATCAATGAAGAGTTTTCCATACACAGATGCTTCACCAACACCAGAGAGTCTTACCATAATGGCATTGACAATGTCGTTATTGTTGTTTTTCAGGGCGCGTACAGCCTTCGCTCGCGACACGTTGGCTTGCGACATGACGAGTTCAATGTCCTTGACCTCAACTCCGGTCTCGTCAACCTTTAAGAACAATGGGCAGATTTTGTAACACCTCATATCCTGAATTATAATAATACAGATTAATATTTTTTTTTTTTTTAAAGAATCGAACCTCCTCTTCTTCGCTTTCCTCCTGTACTGTTGGCGTCTGTGTGTTTTCCTGGATGTTTGATACGGCTTCTCCCTGGACCTTGAATTTTTCTGCGGCTGCCAGCTGGGCCTGCTGGGAAAGATCTTCGATCTGTGGCGAGAGAACGGCAGCAAAATGAGATCATCGCCGCATGACGTTTTCACACATTTTGATTCTATTCAGCTGTCTAATAAAAAGGTCAACACTGAAACAGAAGTACTGTCTCTCGACAGATCGTGACTTGTATCGGCGACGTACCTTGGCTTCACCGAAGACGATGTATGTGTCTGATGCAGGGCTCTTGTAGACGTCTGGTTTGGTGATGACAAACAAGATGTTCTTTGATTTGCGAATGGTGACCCTGGTGACCCCCGTTACCTGCCTGAGACCGAGCTTTGACATTGCCTGTAAGAAATTCATCACCTTTAAAATGTGTCCAATACAAACATTACAGAGGAATCAGAAAAGTCTTGTTTACAATTTAAAATATTTTGAATGAAGTTGAGACCGTTACCTTCCGTGCCTTCTTTTCACTGCGGCTCTGTTTGGCTTTGCTGACGGGTTCCTCGTCGATCTCAGCAGCTGCTGCGAGCTACAGGAGACACAATATTCATACACATTCAGTGTCAATAAGTAAATGTGGACCTAACACCAAAGCTAATCACTGGTTTGAACCGCTTCTCTTCTCAGGACAGAAAGGCTGGCTTCAGGATGCTCAGAAGAACGAAAGTCACTGTGTTAATCATCACTGAAGAGTCACAGACAGATGTAATGGATCTGGTCTGTTTGGGCTCTAGTGAGTTAAAATATTCAAGACCAGACTAAACGCTCACCTGAGCTTGCTGCGTTTGTGTCTGTGCAGAGTCCTGTTCCTCCAGGTCAGGCACAGAGTCGTCACTGTCGGACTCAGTGCCAGATCCTACAGAAACCAACAGGAGACGAGATTTAGTCACAACAACGGCTCATTAAACACAAAGTGACTCCGCAAAATAAGCTGCGATGATTCCTGCAGAGTAAAAATACATGTCAATGTATATTTATATTTTTTGAGCTTAATGCTGCCAAAAGAGTCACAATGATTAGAGCATTTTCAACCTCAAATCCAAACTACTGTGTTGAGAACACAATCCCCCCTCTACCAATAAAATATACACCAGTAGGACAAGACATCTTCACTTCATAAAAACTGACGTGATCGCACAAATCAAAGTACACAAAACTAAAAGTATGCAACAACAGAACCGACTTGATTCCAAAACAAGAGCATCACGACAACAACTAGGAAGCATCCGAGTTTGAAAATGTAAAACCATCTAATTTAAACTCCATGACCTTGAAGAAGGACAAATCAAATCAGCTCAGCAGTTCAGGTGGAAAAACAGATGGCACAGAAAAGGAGAGAAAGAAGAAAATACCCTTGTCGTTCTTGATCTCAGACTCCACCTTGGCTGGTGTTTTAGCAGGTTTGGGTGATGAGATGGGTTCAGAAGGAGTTGTACTGATTACCTCAACCTCAGGTTTAACCGGGGCAGGTTTTGCAACCGCCTCGGCAAATGTGAGTTTACGGGGGGCTGGGGCAGGAACAGCAGGCTCAACTTGAGCAGGTTTTAAGGGAGCAGATGAAGGTTCAGCTGCTGGTTTTTCAGGCTTGGCAACCTCTGCAGGTGCAGCCTTGACCTCAACCAATTTGGCCTCAGTCACTGGTTTGTCAGCCATCACAGGAGCTGGCTTGGTAACCTCGGCAGCAGCTGGTTTAGAGTCTACAGCTGGCTTGAGCGCCTCAACAGGGGCAGCTTTAGTTTCTTCAACTGGTTTTGGAACCTTAACGGGAGCAGGTGTAGCCTTGGTTACTGGCTTAGCAGCCTCAACGGGAGCCGGTTTGGCCTCGGCAACTGGTTTAGGGGCCTCAACGGCAGCAGGTTTAGCCTCAGGAAGTGGTTTGGGAGCCTTGACGTCTGCAGGTTTAGCCTTGGAAACTGGTTTGGGAGCCTTGGCATCAGCAGGGTTAGCCTCGGCAACTGTTTTGGGAGCCTCGACGGCAGCAGGCTTAGCCTCGGCAGCTGATTTGGGAGCCTTGACGTCAGCAACTGGTTTAGGAGCCTTGACGTCAGCAACTGGTTTAGGAGCCTTGACGTCAGCAGGTTTAGCCTCGGGAACTAGTTTGAGAGCCTCGACGGCAGCAGGCTTAGCCTCAGCAGCTGGTTTGGGAGCCTTGACGGCAACTGGTTTAGGAGCCTTGACGTCAGCAGGTTTAGCCTCGTGAACTGGTTTGGGAGCCTCGGCAGCTGGTTTGGGAGTCTCGACGGCAACTGGTTTAGGAGCATCAACGGCAACTGGTTTGGGAGCCTCAACTGGAACAGGTTTAGCCTTGGCAACTGGTTTAGGAGCCTCAACGGCAACTGGTTTAGGAGCCGCAACGGCAACTGGTTTGGGAGCCTCAACTGGAGCAGGTTTAGCCTTGGCAACTGGTTTAGGAGCCTCAACGGCAACTGGTTTGGCAGCCTCAACTGGAGCAGGTTTAGGAGCCGCAACGGCAACTGGTTTGGGAGCCTCAACTGGAGCAGGTTTAGGAGCCGCAACGGCAACTGGTTTAGGAGCCTCAAGTGGAGCAGGTTTGGCCTTGGCAACTGGTTTAGGAGCCTCAACTGGAGCAGGTTTGGCCTTGGCAACTGGTTTGGGAGCTTCGGCAGGAGCAGGTTTGCTTGGGGGTTCTACCTTAACAGCCTGGTATGCTGCTGGTTTCGCAGCTTCAATAAGAGCTGGTTTATCTGCCTTAACAGCAGTAAGTTTAATACCCTCTTTCTCAACAGGAGGTACAAATACAGGCATCTTCACTGGATTCTCAGGTGGGATAAGTGGGGGGAGATCATCAGCAGCTGCAGTAACAGGAGCAGCTTTTGCTATAGTCGCTTTTACATCAAATGATTTGGGAGGGCTAGAAGCAAGGGTTTCTGAAAAAGAAACTGGTGCTGCGACAGCGGGCTTTGAGGTAACTTTAAAAGCAGCTGGTGCTGCTACTGGCTTTGCAGCAGGTGCTGAGGGTTTCTTTGTTTCAGCTGGGGCATGTTTAGCTTCAACTACAGTTTGCTTGGCACTAGCCTCTACTGGTTTCACAATTGCTGCAGGGACCTTGCACTCTTCGGGGACAGGCACAAATGCCTCTCCTTTCTTAGGTTTTCCTTGTTTGCCAGCCTTGACAACTTTGGGGGCGGAGCGGTGAGCCTGATTAGAACTTGCAGGTGAGGAGGCTAGGGGAGAGATCACAGGTGACAGGGGGGTAGAGGAGGGAGTAGATTTTGGTGAAGTGGGAGAGGAGGAAGAGGCAGACATAGAAGAGCGTTTTCTTCTGCCAGGGACAGCCTTTGGGGCAGAGGAACCCTGCACACTCTTGGCATCTTTGCCTTTGGGCTTAGCAGCGCCAGAAGCTGCCTTAGGTTGCTGAGAGGAAGCTGGGGCAGGAGGTGGAGCTGAATAGAGAAAAATTCTTTCAAATTTTTGACGGAATTGTTTAAGTCTTACTCATGCGGATTAAGCGATCACAAACCAAGACGCAACCATCTTATTTAGGGTTAGGAAAAGACCAGTCTTACTTTCAACGTTCGATGCAAACTGCCACTTGAAATGCACAGTACAAACAACCTATGTCCACACAAAACCACATTCTACATTTAGTCAGGATGCAAAAGGAAACTGCAAATGATAAAACACAATACAGGACTACGATACATATACAAAGCCGCAGGTACCTAGTGCCCAAAGGGAAAAGAAAACGTGCATGGTAAAACTAACTATTGCACCCTATTCTTTTTTTAAACCACGGAGACCTTTTATCTAAATATATTTTAAAAATCAAAACACAAAAAATTAACTGTAGTCAAACAAAACCGTGCCTTGCCAAATGAGAATATATTGTCCATTTTAATAACGATCAAAAGTTAAATTATTTGACAGGTTGTAGAAAGAATAACTATCCCTTTTAGGGCAGATTTCAGCAAGAAAAAAATCTGAAAAAGTCATGACCCACTCTTACAAAACCACTGGAACAAAGACAAAAGAATGGACAACTGGGACCATGTTGTTGTGTGGAAAATATGTCAAAGTCAAAAAAAATGTCCCACCCGACCAAAATGTGTGTTCAGTACACGGTGTACAAAAAGTTGGGGCGGGGAGGAAGACGACGCTGCTGTTGAAACCAACCTGACAAGTGGCAAGTGGCAATAGGTGGGCCTTCACATTTGGAGGTCCCCTTTGATTGAACGGCCTTGGACAGACGTATGACAGGTTCTTTGTCGTCAAGAATTTCCTCTTGAGCAGCCACATTGATGTTCACATCACCGGGCAATACTTCTTCTTGAGCTGCATTCAGGGCCGGGTTCCCGTCTTCACTGTTTACACTGACGTCTTCAGGGGCAGATGGTTTTGGGTCATCGGGAATATTTTCTGCCACTGTTTCTGGCTCTTCTCTAGAGGGTTTTTCTTCAACCGAAATCTGCTTCGCCTCTTCGCCGGCCAATTCTTCCACATCAACCATCGGCTCCTGACTTTGTACCTCTTCAGTTGGAACCTCAGCTGATGGCACAGACTCTTCAGGAACTGGCTCACTTACTAAATCCCCTGCTGGGTCAGCAGTTGCCTCTTGCTGGGAAACGGGTGTCACTTCAGACCCACTCTCTTCCGTTTGCTTGGTCATTTCTTCAGTTGCAGCAACACCGTTTGGTTGATCAATTCTAGTGTACATGCTAGCGTCTTCTGGGGAGCTGATCTCCTGAGCAGAAACGGGGGTTTCTGGAGGATTCTCCAGGGGGATTTCTTTGACCACTGTAGGAACAGCCGTCTCAGCGGGAGTAGTAGTCAATACTCCTGTAGCTGATGAAGAAGAGCAACAGGAGTAACGAAGAAGGGAAATTACAGAAGATGAGGAGCTCAAACTTAATGAATAAGCCGAAGTGAGGAAAAAAAGTGCCCCAGTGTGGAGGGGGAAAAAAAGAGTTTGTGAGAAAGTTCAGCGACGTGGAACTGGTTCTTGAATCGCCAGTGTAAAACAAAAGGGGATGAGGGGGTGTTAGGTGAGTCAAAGAAGGAAAGTGTCCGTCCATGCAGTGTCCAAATGTGAGAAGATAGTTAAACATTTGGTCCAAAACATAACCCCTGAATCCATTTACACTCCCAAATTGTTTTAGTTTATCTAATTAGATTTAGTTGAGTTGTAAACTTTCTTTTTCCAGAGAAGAAAATACAACAGAAGAAAAAGGCATGTTCCCACCTCAAAAGAACCACTCCTGAGTTCTTTTGGGTCCAGACTAAGACGCCTCCTCTAAAAGAGGTCCAAATCCACTCTAAAAAGTCTTTGTGAGCTTATTTTCGTCCACACCCGAGTGCAACTCCCGTTTTCAACCACGCCCAAATGAATCACACCAGGGAGGAATAAAAAACAAAAAGTGCTGGTGTGAAAAAAAATAATTTGTGTTAGCTATTATCTGAATAGTTCATATAAACATTAATTTTGATTTAAGCTAAACTAGTGACACTACTTATGAGACCACAGACAAACTGAAATAAACAAGGGTGTGAGTTAAAACTATTACTCTCAATCCCTGTACGGTGCATTAAAGAGACTACAGAACAGTGGAAACTCCTTTTACAAGTAGAACCAAATATGTTTGACATATAAGGACTATTGATGGCTTCATTTGAGCAGATACGCAAAGCTGGGAATCAAGTTAATGCGAAACATTACAGTTTGGTTTCCACAGCACATCTAACTGAATCCTCTTAAGTATTTTTATGAGGAATAGCTGCTGCTAACTGACGGGCTAGCATGTTAGCCTGTTAGCTGTTTCTCTGGTGGCAGCTGCAACTGATCAGTTGGTATAGAGTTTAACCTTCAACTAACAGGGACAGAAGGAAAAATGTAAAGTTTTAAATTAACAGATTTTACCCTATTTTTGGTCAAAAAAGCACCGTGTACAACATGTATTTTAATATGTATTGTAGTTTGCTGCAAGAATAATAACACGAGAAATTTACGTGTTGACCACATTTATAACCCGATAATTTAAGTTGTTGTTGTTATCAATAAGATTTGTGGTTGAAAAACTATTCACACAAGAGTTTAAGAGCAGATTAAAAAATAAATATGCAACACAAAAATCTTACAACCACCAAACAAGGCCACTTCCAAATCTGTACAAAGTGAGTTCAAGTCATTTATTGTGCACGGGGGAGAAAAAAAAACACAACGAACACCATGCATTGTGCTATAAACCCAGTTGTCAGTGCCAAGTCACCACACTCCATTGTGAGTTTGTATAAATAAAAAGAGGGGTCCTGGATAACTCTTTCCAAATAAAACAACCAAGCAACAGCACCACTGCACATTCCTTACAAATGTCCCAGCACACGGCTGGCGAGTGAAAATAACTCTTCACCTGTTACGTCGACTCAGCGCCCGGCCCAGCCAACGTGCACGGGCCGAATCGTGACGCGGTCGTTCCAATATTGATCCTCTTTACTCTTGCTGTTTGATGACCAACTCTCAAGTTTTTGAGTTTCAAGGACCCCCTTTTATTAAATATACACATTAACTGCAGGCAAGCTAAGTTTTAAATGTATATTTATATACGAACCAGTCTCCACTTGAGGCTGCTGCATCTCCTGCTCGGTGACTGGGACCGTTTCTGTGGCTTCGCCGGGCATGGTTGCTTCAGGAGAAACGAGAGAAAACAACGAGTCGGTTAATGTCTCGGCCAGTTTGGTTATTGATTTATTCATTAATGAGCAAAAAACACTTTCCAATACCAAACTTTCACATGTGAATATGTTCTCGTTTGACCGCGTGAACCCATCATCTTGCGGTTTGAAAGCGAGAACTGAGGCGAGGGATCGATACTAACAAAACGTTACGTTCACCGAGTTAAACGTTGGACAAACACGAGTTTATGGCAATTTGGTGAAACAAGCGTGCCACCATGTAAAATAACATGAAGTCCACGACGCGTGCACTTGTCACGTCCAGACTAGATGGACAGGTGAAGAACAAGGCCTGCACGAAACAGAACCAAGTTCTCACGTCGAAACAGTCTTAGTGGAATAACCACAGAAAAAAACAAACCAACCCACATATTCTTCTACCGTCCAGGTTCATAATGGAGGACACCAGTGGGGCGGAGGCCCGTTGACTTCAGAGTCCGTGTGAGGTTCATTTACTCGGGATGGACCTCGTTCCCCCTGACGGGCCGGTCCGCCACTTCAGACCCCGCGCTGCGGTTGTCCTCACCGGCTGAGCGAGCCCCCCCACCCCCGCTCCCCCCCCCCCCCCCCCCCCCCCCCGCCCCACGCTGCAGCTCGTGAGCTCCGTCGCTAACGCCGCTCTCCGGTGGGACGACGTCCTTCCACCAAGGACTCAACCGGGACAAGGCGCGTCGAATACCGGCGAGTTTAACGGAGACCTTCCGCCCTCGCGTCCCCGGCCCCGACGGGCAGCTGGTGCCGGGCTGCTGGTCGCCATGTTCCCCCATTTTGAGCCGCTCGTCGGGGGCACAAACGGCTCGCGTATCGCCGACCGGAGGGGCGACACGCGGATAATAACCGCGCCGGCCTGTCGCCACGACGTGGGCCGAACTTATAAAACCTCCGGCGCGGAGGAGAAAGTGCTGCAAACGACTGGATGACGTTGGATTGTCGACGGAGACACTCACCGACTCAGGACGTTATATCCAAGATGGCTGTGAGAGAGAACTTCTGACCCCGGCGTCACGGTAATATCCGCTTTAGAGCCGGGCTTTCTACTTCCGGGTCATTTAAAGGCACAGTAGTCCTTTTTTTTTTTTTTTTTTTTTTTTAAAGGGAAAGGTCAGTGATTTTGAAGTGGGGTTGTATGAGTTACCTATGCATAGTTCACCTGTTACCATATGGAGATGGTGATCAGCAATGTCATATAACAGAGTTCGGAGGGGAAATGATAAGTCTGAGTCGCACTGTTGCAGAGGGGACCGGAAATTGTAATCCTTTACACTACTAGTAACTGGGAAAATTAATAATTTACAGTCATATATTACTGAGTAATTAGTTACTGTCGAAAATTTTGTTTTGGAAAATGTCTTTCAGTTCTATTTATTTAAAATTTTCAAAAACAAAGAAGCTTTTATTTTTAAAATACCTGTGTGATGTTAAGTTATTCAGTAGGTTAAAAATATTGAACACTGGTGGTGATATTTGATTATTGACAAAGTAATACTATTCCATTTTGATGCAAATGTGATGTAATCCCTGTTGTTGCAATGATCAAAGGATCAATGCCACACACGCCTGTGATCTCATCGCACATGACAGGAGGTGAATCCTCTCAGAATCCCATTTGAATTATAGCAGACACTGAGGAGAGACACTGAGTTACTTGACCACAGTTGAAAATACCAAACCGAACTGGACCACCACCTGGAAAGACGAGCAACTCTCGGCAGAAACGCAAGGTGTGCTAGATCGAACTGGGGACCTCCCCAATCTGCTCCCAAAGTTAAAGACTTCAACTATCGAGTCAGGATCAGCTGCAGCTGACGGTGAGGGAGAATTTTGCCAACAATCCAGAGATGGCAGAGGAGACAAATGTGAGGAGTCTGGCACAGACTGAAAACAATCTGCCTGCTGAGGTCCATCCTGCTTACTTCAACCTGGTTAAGGACTTCCAGAGAGAAATCCAAGAGCTCAAAGAGCTGCTCCAGCGGAAGCGGAACGAGTCTGCAGCTTCAGCTGAGCCTCAAACCAAAGTCTTGGAGAGGGAGGGCAAGGACTTGATTACTGAAATAGAGCAAATCATAAAGAGCTGCAGAGAAAAGATCTCGGAGTATGAAGAAAAGATCTCGCAGCATGAAGAAAAGCTCTCGGAGTACGAAGAAAAGTTCTTGGATCATCACCAAATATTCTCACAGATAGAACGAAAAATCTCAGAGTATGGCCAGATAAACTCACAGAAGGACCAAACGATCTCAGAGTCTGAAGAAAACATCTCGGAGTCTGAACAAGTAGTGTCACAGAATGAAGAAAAGTTCTTGGATCCTCAACAAATATTCTCACAGATGGAACAAATGATCTCAAAGTATAAACAAAAGATCTCAGAGTATGAAGAAAAGATCCCGAAGTATGAAGAAAAGATCTCAGAGTACGAAGAAAAGATCCCGAAGTATGAAGAAAAGATCTCAGAGTACGAAGAAAAGATCCCGAAGTATGAAGAAAAGATCTCGGAGTACGAAGAAAAGATCTCAGAGTACGAAGAAAAGATCTCTGAGTATGAACAAAAGTTCTTGGATCATCACCAAATATTCTCACAGATAGAACAAAAGATCTCAGAGTATGGCCAGATAAACTCACAGAAGGACCAAACGATCTCAGAGTCTGAAGAAAACATCTCGGAGTCTGAACAAGTAGTGTCACAGAATGAAGAAAAGTTCTTGGATCCTCAACAAATATTCTCACAGATGGAACAAAAGATCCCAGAGTACGAAGAAAAGATCTCACAGCTTGAAGAAAAGATCTCAGAGTATGAAGAAAAGATCCAGAAGTATGAACAAAAGTTCTCGGATCATCACCAAATATTCTCACAGATAGAACCAAAAATCTCAGAGTATGATCAAACGATCTCAGAGTCTGCAGAAAAAATCTCGGAGTCTGAACAAGTAGTGTCACAGACAGAAGAAAAGTTCTTGGATCCTCAACAAATATTCTCACAGATGGAACAAATGATCTCAAAGTATAAACAAAAGATCTCACAGCTTGAAGAAAAGCTCTCGGAGTATGAACAAAAGTTCTTGGATCATCACCAAATATTCTCACAGATAGAACAAAAGATCTCAGAGTATGGCCAGATAAACTCACAGAAGGACCAAACGATCTCAGACAACGAACAAACGATCTCGGAGTCTGAAGAAAGTATTTCAGAGTCTGAAGAAAGTATGTGGGAGACTGAAGAAAGTATTTCAGAGTCTGAAGAAAGTATGTGGGAGACTGAGGAAAATATCTTGGAGTCTGATGAATAGGTCTTGGAGTATGAACAAATAATTTCAGGGAAGGACTGAACAATCTCACGGCATGAAGAAAAGTTCTTGGATCCTCAACAAAGATTCTCCCAGATGGAACAAACCATCTCAAAGTATAAACAATCGATCTAACCGCGTGACGAAAAGACCTCGGAGCTTTAATAGTAAACTTCCTTTAAGGTGAATACAGGAACTCAGATAACCTTACCTGGAAGTATAGGTGCTACGCACAAAAAGTCTTTTCCTTTACAGGAAGTATTACTTTTCAAAAATAGTCACACACAAAAAAATCACTGAAACATCCCGCTCAGTAACAGTTCATATTTTATTGTCACCTGCAAAGGATCCATCAGAAATTTACACAATAAAATCCATGTACCGATTAAATCATAATGATGTCTTAGTACAAGTTCACTCACACTGGACAACAACTAAATCCAAATGAAAACAATAACGTTCAAACATGTTTTTTTAATGTGTTCAGCATAAAAAAAGTGTTTAATTTCATTTGAAGCAAATGTGATGTAATCCCCGTTGTTGCAATGATCAAAGGATCAATGCCACACACGCCTGTGATCTCATCGCACATGACAGGAGGTGAATCCTCTCAGAATCCCATTTGAATTATAGCAGACACTGAGGAGAGACACTGAGTTACTTGACCACAGTTGAAAATACCAAACGGAACTGGACCACCACCTGGAAAGACGAGCAACTCTCGGCAGAAACGCAAGGCGTGCTAGATCGAACTGGGGACCTCCCCAATCTGCTCCCAAAGTTAAAGACTTCAACTATCGAGTCAGGATCAGCTGCAGCTGACGGGGAGGGAGAATTTTGCCAACAATCCAGAGATGGCAGAGGAGACAAATGTGAGGAGTCTGGCACAGACTGAAAACAATCTGCCTGCTGAGGTCCATCCTGCTTACTTCAACCTGGTTAAGGACTTCCAGAGAGAAATCCAAGAGCTCAAAGAGCTGCTCCAGCGGAAGCGGAACGAGTCTGCAGCTTCAGCTGAGCCTCAAACCAAAGTCTTGGAGAGGGAGGGCAAGGACTTGATTACTGAAATAGAACAAATCATAAAGAGCTGCAGAGAAAAGATCTCGGAGTACGAAGAAAGGTTCTTGGATCATCACCAAATATTCTCACAGATAGAACAAATGATGTCAAAATATAAAGAAAAGATCTCACAGTATGAAGAAAAGATCATGAACAAAAGTTCTTGGATCATCACCAAATATTCTCACAGAAGGACCAAACGATCTCAGAGTCTGAAGAAAGTATCTCGGAGTCTGATGAATAGGTCTTGGACTATGAACAAATAATCTGAGGGAAGGACTGAACAATCTCACAGCATGAAGAAAAAAGTTCTTGGATCCTCAACGAAGATTCTCACAGATGGAACAAACCATCTCAAAGGATCTCACAGCATGAAGGAAAGATCTGGGAGTACGAAGAAAAAAGATCTCAGACTATGAGCAAGTAATCTAACAGAATGAGGAAAAGATCTCGTATGAAGAAAAAGTAAAACAAGAAATCTCAGTTAAAACAAAAATTTTTGGATAATCAACAAATATTCTCACAGATGGAACAAATTATCTCAAAGTATTAACAAATAATCTCACAGCATGAAGAAAAAAAGTTCTTAGATCAACAAATATTTTCACAGATGGAAGACGTGACTCATTAAGATACTACATGTTGTCAATGGAAAAGAATTCAAAACATTAACGAAAATTGTTGTATAGTCAATACTAATAACTGCTGTTGACCATGCAAATCCCTTTGTCGCCACAGGTTACCGCCTTCTCTGTAATGCAAGTTTATTGTTAAAGCGTCGAAACACGCATACGAGATGTGAAACACAACATTTACTAGAAAAGGCCATGTGTGAAGAAATTGTGGCGTGAACGCTGGCGGACGCTGAGCCGAACCGGTGGCTTGAATTTGGATGAAGAAGCTAAAGGAGTATGAAGAGTTGGAAAAGTGGGAAATGGGTGGGTCTTACCCTGCTTTCCATTATACCTCTGGTTTATCGTTCCAGTATAATCTTCACCATCCACATTTATCTATGAAAAGTGTGGGCCAACGACAACTTTTTGCTCAAAACGAGTATTTGCCTAAAGAATTAGTTCAATGTAAAAAAAAAAGAAGAATGAGACTTTATTAAAAGGAACTGGAATACAAGATTTTGAAAGAGTATTTATTTTCACAAATGACTGTACAGTAGCAAAATGTAGAAGAGACAACAAGACAGAAAATATAAAAATGGCATTTTTCAAAGACAAGGAATTATTCTTGTTTAATTTATGAATGTATTATTTCTGAATCTGACATTGCCTCAGAACAATGGCAATATTCCACCACCGCGCGCATTTAAAGCCACGGCGCCACCGCACAAGTGTTGATCCCGGTCAGAAGTCTTTCTCAAGATCTAAAAGACGAAAGAAGAAAAACAAGGAGACAAGAAAATTGATGAAACATCAGAGTGTATGAATCTCAATCTGTCGTCATGCAATCTACAAGAGACCACGACGTACCGCTCTTTTTGAGAAGCTCTCCCTTCCACGAAAGAGCCAGTCCGTCCAGAAACTGATCGAAGTATTTCACGTACTTTGCCAGACTGGTTCTTTTGTAATCTGTGAAGAAAAGGGATCAGTGAGCCAAAATATTCACTTGCTCCGTTTTATCCAACGGCTTAAAAAGGGACATTTCGGTCTGTAACTCCAATGGTGCGTTCACACCGGACGTGACGGGAATTATTCGCGCGAGTAGATCACATACAAAGTCGATGCGACTAGACACGAATTTTAGCGTCATTGAGTCGGGCGACGCGGATGGCGAAATACGCGTCAGTCGCATGAGTTGAAATATTTGAAGTCGAGTCAAAAAATTGCGTGACGCGGTGGCCAATTACCTTTGAGATCCTCCCTCCATCACTGTCGTCAGACGTCCTGTCATTGTGTCATGAATGAAGGATCATTACTGTTGCGGTGTGTGCGTGTGTGTGTGTCATCGCGTTCGGTGTGAACGCAGCATAACTCGCTCGTGTTTCTCTGAACATGGTTATGAGGTTGCGAGCGACCTGTTTGGGTCCGAGACACGTTGTCCTGTGCGTTCTGACCGATTCTCCTCCTCTTTAAGCCCCCGGGGTTTTCTCTCTTCTCTCGTTTGGTTTTGTTAATTTCAGGTGGGAACTGAAGCCGAAAGCTTTGAAGGTTTTCCCTCAAGGAAACTGAAGAAGTCACTTCACATATAATGTAAGGGGATTTTAAGGACATGGCAGATGGTTTCTGATTTGGCTCTGATCATGTGATTAATCATCAAAACCCTTATGAAGAAACTCTAAGTAGATTTCTTGAAAAATGTGGCTTTTTCACACAAGAAACCTTATCCACGAATAAAAGACAAAAAACTCCATAGCTCCACAGCAATTCAGTAATTACCATGATTTATCTATTATAAGAGGAGGAAGTGCCTGCAGCACATAGATATTAATATATATATTTATAAAACTAATTTAGGTTCAGCAAGTTATGGTTAACGCTCATCATATTTTTCCTCATTTTGATGCAGAAAAACTGATTATCCTCGTAATCGGCCAATTTATTGCTACTACTAACTTTCTTGCGAGAAGCTCTTGTTCAGGATACAGTCAGACAGAAATGAATAATTTCAGAACTTCACCTCTGATCTTTCGTCTCTCCGCCGCGTCCTTCTCGTTTTCCTTCTCCTTCACGTCCTCCGACTCCTCTCCTCCTCCTGCTGCTCTGGGCCGATCCAGCTCCTCACAAATCAGACTAGGGTGTTTAAAAAAAATAAAAAATAATTAAAGAGTTACAACGTCGACTCGGACACACAACAGACGACACGAGCATTTAAAACCGTGGCCGACCTGATGGTGGGAACAGCTAAAGGATCAAACGTGTCCAGTTCCTCCAGGTCCATGGGAACAGAAATGCGTCCTGGACGGAGTTAAAAGAAGAAAAAGTCGCACTGAGACTCGGTGGGCGATGTGGCCGGAGTTGATCTGATCAGAGCTGCGCTCACCTGTCTTGGGGTGGACACTGAAGGGGCTCTTCAGCAAGTGGTTCACGCCTTTACTGACGTTCACGTCGAGCCGCGGGTAACAATACTGCAGCATGATCTCCTTCTCGAAGTGTTGGCCCTTCTTGGCAGTGGCCTGGAGACAGAGGGACCGGATCACCGCCTCGTGTCAAAGTTACACTAGAGCCCGACCGATATATCGCTTGGCCGATGAAATCTGTCGATATGGGCCTTTCGCAGAAATATCGGTAGATGTTGTAGAACTTTTATTTGAACAGAACTTTTAGTTCATATTTTACATAGAAAAATATGTGTTCAATGTCTGAATTCAAGTTCTTATATTGTTTTGTATTTCTCTTTTCTTTTATTTACAGATAATTAATTTATATCGATATATATATATATATATATATATATATATATATAGATCCACATGATCAGCATCAGCCCCCAAACATCCATATTGGTCGGGCTCTCATTTTTATATAATATCGGTCGATATACCAATACTGGAAATTTTTAATATATTTTACATAGGAAAAAAATAGGTGTTTAATGTCTCATTTCAAGTTCTATATATTGTGTTGTATTTCTGTTTTCTTTGATTTACAGTAAAATTTATGGTTAAAAAAATGTTTCATCAGCACCAAAAATCCAGTATCGTTCGGGCTCTAATATATTATATATATATATATATATATGTATGAAGATTTTCTATTAAACACCTGACGTTATGTCAAACAAACAGAATTCCCAACCTGTTTCCTACTGGCTTGATCCTGAACCAGTTTCCAGCGACTCTCTGGTTTCATCTCATTCTTGAAATCCTGCTGCAACTCTTTTCTCACATGTAAGAGGGCGAGTTAAGAGTCAACAAAGACCTTTTTTCTTTAAAACCAGCAGCTCGACTGCACGCTTTGTTTCCCTCGTAGATACAACATTGAAACAGAAAAAGGATATCTTCAGGCACCAGCGCCAGCACTTTGTCCACAGATTCCTTGCGGCTCAGTATCTCCTGTTCGTGAAGAGCGTACTGGGGGAAGTATCGCTCCACCACCGCCAAAGACTCTCTGTTGAGACGGGACCGATCAGTGGAAGCACACACCAACAGAACCCAACTGACCGGTCAGATTCTCACCTGATGAAGGGATGAAGAGGATCCGTCAGCACCACTTTCTTCACCGTCTCGTCTCCACCCTGTCAATCGGCATAAGTCGTGAACTGTGTGATCAGTTTTTAACATTTTAAATGTTTCCCTGCTGCTACAGCTTTGAAGGACAATATTTGACAGCTCTGGGTCTTAACGTCAACACGACGGACATGCCGACGATCCGACAGGAGCCAGCGTGGCGTTACCTTCACCAGGCTCAGGTATTCCGCGACGGCAGAGCGAGCGGCCACCGACAGCTTCCTGGCAGCTTCGTCACACACCCAGCAGTGCACTCCTCTTCGGCCAGAGTAAACCCACAGCAGGTGCTGGAAACCAAAGTCGTCTGAAAAGACATCACACAAATAAAAGGTCAGATGCTAATTTGGCTAAATAAATAACAAATAAGCAGATGGCAGACACAAACCTCGGAGCGCTCGATCCAGGATATGAACAGCGATGGTCATCAGGGTCCAGCACTTGGAACAAATCTCCGCAGCACTAAAATTAAGAGTGTGTGTCAAATCAGGTCGTCAGCATAAACTCGATGATGTGGAATCGGGATATGGAGAGGTGGATTAGTACAGCAGGACACTTTTACCTGCAACAGCTTCTGACATCATCATAATCCGTCATGTCGATATCAAACACCAGCTCCTTCTCCAGCGCCTGGAAGGTCCCGGACTTCACCGTGTTGTGTTGATTCGGCTGTGGAGAACACACACACACACACACACACACACACACACACACACACACACACACACACACACACACACACACACACACACACACACACACACACACACACACACACACACACACACACACACACACACACACACACACACACACACACACACACACACACACACACTAAATCCATCTCCATATTTCATATTATACAGCAGAGGAGGGATGTGGGGATGAAGAGGAAGTCTCACCCTGTGACTGTATATCGCTCCAACGTCGATCTTGTACGGGTTCATCTTCAGCATTTCCTTCTCCAGCTCCGTCTGCGTGCTGAACGACTGGTAGCGGACGTAGATGTCGTCTTTGAGCGTGAAGGAGAACTCGCGATTCTGGAAGTAGTTCTTCTGCACTGAGGTCGTGGGAGAAACGACGCGTTAGTCTCACGTAGCGACGGAGACGGACGACGGTCAGAGTCACCGGTTTATTAGGGACAACAAAGACAACAACTCCCTTCATGAGGATTTTTTGTTGAAACCGTTTCAGAGATGTCGATTTAATTATAAAATCGTTTTCAGACGGTATAGTTTGTGTTGAACTGTATGAATAGCAACGTTTCCCACATTATTTCCCCAGGTACCAGGCAACCAACCAGTGCCCCAGAGTCAAAATCATCACACTGATTATCAGAAAATAAACTTGGCTGCATACATTTTATAATTGATGAATTACACATACATATCTACATATATATATTTTTTATATAGAGGAAAAATGACAAAAAAAACCTCTCAAATATGTTTCTATAACAATAAAATCAATATACACTTTGTACAAGTGACTGTTGCTTTTGACAAAACAAGAATTTAAATGTGTTAAACTTGAGCTTTGGTGAATTATTATTTGTGAAGTTTTTTGTGTGGTGCAGAGCACAAATCATATCAGTAGGGAGCCGTGGAGGTCAGCGGGTGGACAGAATAATAGAAACACCTGTCTGCACAATGCAATTCAAAAACCATAACAGCATCACAAAACCTCCATGTTGGATCAACAAGCACTGAACACATTGGATTCGTTACAGGACAGTTGAGACAGACTACACTGTAGGTGTTCCTAATAAACTGGTCACTCGGTGCAACATGAATCAGAAGCACCGGTTGACACTGCAGAGGTGAATTATGGATTTTAGTCTCATGTGTCAGAACATTGCTGCAAAGTCCAGTCTGGTGACAGACACCCACCTGTCTGCCAACCGCCAACACAAACTCAAGAAGAAGAAGATGAAGAAGAAGAAGATGAAGATGAAGAAGATGAAGAAGACACTCACCTCCGCCATAGTTCAACCAGCGGTGATACTGGGCGAAGGGGAAGAGTCGCCGGTAATACAGCGGCAGGAGATCCGGCAGACAGGCCGCGTCGTAACCGGAGGACGGCATCTCCCGGTAATAAGGACTCTGCTCCGGTAACAAACTAGACTCTGCTCCGGTATCGGTGGTTTTTTAACCCGACGCAACCACAGCTTGTTGTACGTTTCTTTAACAGCGCGGGAAAACCCATGAGGAGCGGACACGACCAATGAGACGAGGAACGGGCGATGTCGTCATCGATCGTAACCCGGAACTTCCGGTGAACGAAGATATAAACATAAATACATAAAAACACGTCGGACGTGTCGCAGCCGAGCTGAAGTCAGATGTTCGAGGTCCGAGTGAGAGGATTAAAAGATGTCGCCTGACTTTACTCGACCAATCACTGAACTGAACCGTGTTATAATCGTCCAACTACGAACGAAGAGGCGGAAGTGTCGTCGGGAGGTGAGTTGGATCATGGGAAGTGTAGTCTTTTGGTTGTACTGCGCGTTTCTCTTTTTATCAACCAATGGAAAAAATACAAGAACAAAACAATGCAATACTTTTTTAATTAATAGACAAAGACAATAAATAAAGACAATAAATAAAGACAATTAATGATGAAGTCACAATAATACAGTGAGCCAAATAAATAAACAGAGAAACAAGAAAGAGAGAAAAAAAGTAAACGTGTTGGAGTGTCCTTTAAATATCTTTAAATGTATACATTAAAATGTTTGCTGTCACAACAACATTTATACTATCAACATTATGTTGCATAAACACATATTGACAGTACCATATATATTTTTCTCAATGTCTATTGAAGTTTAATTTACAAACTAAAATGTTTCCCATGTTAGAAAAAAATCGGGACTCATCTGTCGTCTTACACATGGAGAATGACAAATATATGGGATCACTGTAACATAGAATATGTAAAGTGGAATGCTTTTAAATATAGAAACAAATGGACAGTAATGTCTAGTAAAAATGTATAGATGAAGTATTTGAATAGTTCCTGACAGTCCCTGACATCTTGGAGTATTTTGTCTATCAAGTTTAGGTAACGTACCTGTACAGTGTGAACCTGAAGATTACTCCGAGAAATATTCTGTCTCCACCAACACCACCAGGACTGATCCCTCCCTGTTCACTCTCTGCTCCACGCCTCTAGAGGGCAGTACACTCCCATGGAAGTGATGCTCCATTTGTGGAAATTGCAGATCAATGATGCTGGAGAACTTGTTCATTGTTTTGTTTTTTTCACCCTTGAGGCTCCAAGGAGATGAACCGTTTAACATTCAGGTGCAATTCTGAGATCGAGAGCTCAAAAAGAGGCTCGTGGCTGGTTTTCATTGGAACAGGGGCAGAGCGGGGCCAAACGCCAAGCAACACCAGGCATCACAAGGCAATATAAGGTAACACAAGACAACAGGCAACACAAGACAACCATCAGGAAACAGGCAACACATGACAGCATCAGGCAACAGGCAACAGGCAACACAAGACAATATAAGGTAACACAAGACAACACAAGACAACACCAGGCAACAGGCAACACAATTCAACACCAGGCAACAGGCAACACATGACAACATCAGGCAACAGGCAACACATGACAGCATCAGGCAACAGGCAACACAAGACAATATAAGGTAACACAAGACAACACAAGACAACACCAGGCAACAGGCAACACAATTCAACACCAGGCAACAGGCAACACATGACAACATCAGGCAACAGGCAACACATGACAGCATCAGGCAACAGGCAACACAAGACAATATAAGGTAACACAAGACAACAGGCAACACAAGACAACACAAGACAACACCAGGCAACAGGCAACACAATTCAACACCAGGCAACAGGCAACACATGACAACATCAGGCAACAGGCAACACAAGACAACACAAGACAACACCAGGCAACATCAGGCAACAGGCAACACAAGGTCCTTATTTTATAAATTTTCAGCAAAACTGTTGTAATTCATGCCATCCTTCATTCTGTCGGAGGCAGCGTATGCGATGGTCAACCTCTGCTCTGACATTTGAAAAGGGCACTTTACTTTCAAGACCCCCCCCCCCCCCTTTACTCAATAATAATAATACTGATAATAATAATAATAATACTGTGGCTTTACTGAGGCTGAATTTTCAGGCGATCTAAAAAGTCCATCCGACTGAAGTGGTGTGTTCAGACTGAGTGTTGAGAGATGACCTGCGTCGAGAGCTCTTCTCAGTCTGATGTAAAATAACACACCCAACCTCTCTGCCGTACTGTACATTAAATATGATTATCTCTGTAATCCTATTAATTCTGTCTCATGTCATGACTTCTCTGTAAATTCTCTTTGTCTCTGTCATTCTGCCTGTATATTTCACACTTCAATGGAAATCTGACAAAGTAAATATGAAGACATACAGATATACATGTATCCAGCCTTCTGAGTGGAGACTCTCCCCCATCACTGCTGTCGCACAGCATCCTATGCTACAGTAGATGAGATACATGTGCACTATGGATGAATGGTAATGAACTAGCATCAGTAAACCGTGTCATGTTCACCAGCGGTTAACACTCGGGGATCAGCGAGAAATTTCCTCTTCGTGATTTGCACTCGTGTTTATGCTAAGACTCTTTATTCAGACGCTGATCTACATTACGCAGGGGCTCTCAACCACGTCGTGCTGGAATCATGCAAATGATTTTTGCTGCAAGGCAAAAGGGGGATGTGATGAGGTTCATCCCCCTTCTTTTGGTCCTTTTTTTCCCCCGGAAAATATTAGAAATTGACTCAGTGATATTAAAGTCTGTTCACCATCACATTCCCACTGCGTGTTAAAAATTCTGATGTGTATTAATGCACATTACAAACTGCTAGGCATTAGCATTCTGAACTGTTACACTGAATATGTCCTGTTGCTCATCGTGCATCCACACACACACACACACACACACACACACACACACACACACACACACGTAGCGTGCGACATAAAGAGACGAGTCTGGGGTTGGGTCGGGTTTGGGAATGAAGAAGAAGGACAGTGTCCTCCTGGAAGTCTCCACGGCCGCTGGTTGCCAAGAAATATAGTCACAGTCAGGGATGTAGCACCAAAATCTGGGCCCTATACATAAGCATGTCTCACAAGCATGCTCCTTTTGAAAGAAATGAATTAACAGTTGTTTCTCTCTTTTCTCTTCCGGGACCCAGACGTTACTTCCTCGAGGGAAAGACATGACGAAGTCACTGGTCAGTAGATCAGCCCACAGATTCTCATGCTGAGTCGTGACGGGCGGACTAAAAGTGAGAGAGGGCCCCTCAGAGCACACTTCAGTCTCTCAACCAATGTGTTCAGACGATTTTTTTCAATTTATGTTATGACACTAATAACTTAGAAAACACTAATCCCAGGAATTTGCAACATCAAACGCAGTCAGGCCAGTTTTTGTTTGTGTGTTTTCTACTGAAGTGTGTGTCACCGGTGTTTCCCTGATGGGAGGCGACAGCAGTCGGGAGATGGTTGCACACTGTGGTCGTCTGAAGAGGCACCGACTTATTTTTCTTTTCATTTTTTTTTTCCATAATACCCGAACCACGATTCCTCCTGTACAACATGTTGACCTATAGCGCTGCTTAACCCGACGACTGTCTGAGCTATATTTATCATATACTTTTACCTCCCCCGCCCCACTGACATTTAGTGTGTGTGTGTGTGTGTGTGTGTGTGTGTGTGTGTGTGTGTGTGTGTGTGTGTGTGTGTGTGTGTGTGTGTGTGTGTGTGTGTGTGTGTGTGTGTGTGTGTGTGTGTGTGTGTGTGTGTGTGTATGTGCGTGTGTGTGTGTGCGCGCGTGCGTGTGCAGCAGGTGCAGTCTCGACATCCTCACGCGTTCCATTAATGGAACCAAAGCGCCGCCTGTGACAGACGAGCAGTTGTTTCCATTTAACTGGCCTCGCTCCGCTCACTCCACACACGTCTCACACACTGTGGGGCTCTGCCATACTCCAGAGAGATGAGGCCACTTCTAGTGCTTGGCGCTCGTCTCTTCATGTCGCACGCTACGTGTTGGATAAACATATGTGAAGTCACTCATTCGTTTTTTTTTTATGTCAAAAATAATTGCATGCGTCCTCACGTGGCTGCGTCCTGCAAGTGGGTTAGAAACACATGAGAGACACATGGAGACGATCCACAGACAAAGAGACAATGCTGAACTGAATTTGTTTCATTTCCTGTCATTTTCAGCCAGTTCATCATTTTTCCCCGACACCTTTGACACTTTGAGCTCGTAAACCTCCACAGACCAGTGAAGAAGATATCACCAGCGCAGACGACATGGGGTCACTTTGTGATCACAAACTGCTGACAGAAAAAAAACAATCTACGTCCACCAGATTTTCCTGCACGAGGTCGTTGAGATAAACCTTGGATTTGGGTCTTTAGTCAAAGCAACATTGAGTTTTCCATGAAGAGGAAACAAGAGGACGCAATTCCCCCGTAACTGTGTCATCACATTCCTCATGTTGGCGTAAAGAAGTTTAATGATGCAGGGAAACACTTACGTTAGCTTAGCTTAGCACAAAGAGTGGCAACGGGTGGAAACAGCTAGCCTGGTTCCGTTCTGCCTGAGGCCCCTAAACCTCGGTGAGAGTCGAGTTGTCCTGGTTTGATGTGCTGTCAGTCCACATTGTGGGTGAAACGTGCTCCGTCGTCTTGAACCTGACCTGGGGGCAGATGTACAGTGGAATATTTGAGACCTGCGTCGAGAAACGTTAACATCTGATCACATCTGGTGGACCAGGACCTGAAGGTCACCGGTTTGGGAAAATCCCAGAGATGGTCGGACAGAGTGAGAAGTTTGTGAAGCGATTCGACCTTCGAACAAGCACTTCTGAAGAATCTCGACGACAACAACAACAACAACAACAACAACAACAACAACAGTAGCCTGTCAGGGCGTACTCACGCCCCAGAGAAGAAAACTTGTTATGAATTAAGATTAGATAAGATACAACACTTTAGTTACTGCGCTTAAGAGGAAGAGATCTTTGGACAGAGCTAGGCTAGCAGTTTCCCCCCGCTTTCAGTCTTTATGCTAAGCTAAGGTGTTTGCTGTTTAGTTTAATACTTATTGTACGTACAGTATATGATTGTGATATTGAACTTCTCATCCAACTCTCGACAAGGAATGTGAATCATTTTCCATATTTCCTTAAAAGGTGGAACTAAAGCCCTGATCACAGTCCATCACAGATGTAAACCTTTTACATATAACAATAATGATATCATAACAATAAGCTTTTATTTACACAGCACATTTAAAAACAGGGTTTGCAAAGTGCCTTGCCAGACAAAGCAGACGGAGGACAGTCAGGGTCAGTGACGAGGCCACAACCGCCACAAAGGACATTTTGTGTGTTCATGTCAAACCCTGCATATACTTCATAATCAGCTTCCATTATTATTTTTACACTTAAGTGCTAAATGTGTGTGACTATACTTTCGACTGAATAACTGAAAAAAAAAACATTATTTGTGTGGTTTATAAAAACCTAATTACAGCCCTGCAGCCTCCCCCTCCCTCCCCCTTCTCCTCTTCCTCCTCATCCCTCTTCCCCCTCCCCCCTTCTTCTCCCCCTTCTCCTCCTCCTCCTCGTCCTCGTCCCGTTCCTCCTCCTCCCTCCCCCTTCTCCTCCTCCCTCTCTGTTTATATACAGTCTATGCTCCCTCATCCTCCTCGTCCCTCCCCCCTTCTCCTCCTCTTCCTCCTCCTCCCCCTCCTCCTCCTCACTTCCCCCTCTTCCTTCCCCCTTCTCCTCCTCCTCCTCCTCCTCCTCGTCCCGTTCCTCCTCCTCCCTCCCCCTTCTCCTCCTCCCTCCCTGTTTATATACAGTCTATGCTCCCTCCTCCTCCTCACTTCCCCCTCTTCCTTCCCCCTTCTCCTCCTCCTCTCCCTCCCCCCTCCTCCTCCTCACTTCCTCCTCCTCCTCCCTGTTTATATACAGTCTATGCTCCCTCCTCCTCCTCCTCACTTCCCCCTCCTCCCTCCCCCTTCTCCTCCTCCCTCCCTGTTTATATACAGTCTATGCTCCCTCCTCCCTCCCTCCTTCTCCTCCTCCCTCCCCCTTCTCCTCCTCCTCCCTGTTTATATACAGTCTATGCTCCCCCCTTCTCCTCCCCCTCCTCCGTCCCCCTTCTCCTCCTCCCCCTTCTCCTCCTCCCTCCCTGTTTATATACAGTCTATGCTACCCCCTTCTGTTCTCTTCCTCCTCCCCCCCTTCTCCTCCTCCTCCATGTTTATATACTGTCCATGCTCCCTCCTCACTTCCCCCTCCTCCCTCCCCCTTCTCCTCCTCCTCCATGTTTATATACAGTCCATGCTCCCTCCTCACTTCCCCCTCCTCCCTCCCCCTTCTCCTCCTCCTCCCTGTTTATATACAGTCAATGCTCCCTCCTCCTCCTCCTCCTCCCTCCTTCTTCTCCTCCCCCCTCCTCCTCCCTCCTCCTCCTCCTCCTCCTCCCTGTTTATATACAGTCAATGCTCCCTCCTCCCCCCCTTCTCCTCCTCCTCCCTGTTTATATACAGTCAATGCTCCCTCCTCCTCCTCCTCCTCCTCCCCCCTCCTCCTCCTCCTCCCTGTTTATATACAGTCAATGCTCCCTCCTCCTCCTCCTCCTCCCCCCTTCTTCTCCTCCTCCCTCCTCCTCCTCCTCCTCCTCCCTCCTCCCTCCTCCTCCTCCCTCCCTGTTTATATACAGTCAATGCTCCCTCCTCCTCCTCCTCCTCCTCCCCCCTCCTCCTCCTCCTCCCTGTTTATATACAGTCAATGCTCCCTCCTCCTCCTCCTCCTCCTCCCCCCTCCTCCTCCTCCTCCCTGTTTATATACAGTCAATGCTCCCTCCTCCTCCTCCTCCTCCCCCCTTCTTCTCCTCCTCCCTCCTCCTCCTCCTCCTCCTCCCTCCTCCCTCCTCCTCCTCCTCCCTGTTTATATACAGTCAATGCTCCCTCCTCCCCCCCTTCTCCTCTTCCTCCCTGTTTAAATACAGTCCATGCTCCCTCCTCCTCACTTCCCCCTCCTCCCTCCCCCTTCTCCTCCTCCCTCCCTGTTTATATACAGTCAATGCTCCCTCCTCACTTCCCCCTCCTCCCTCCCCCTTCTCCTCCTCCTCTCTGTTTATATACAGTCCATGCTCCCCCCCCCCTTCTCCTCCTCCTCCTCCCCCTCCTTCTCCTCCTCCTCCTCTCTGTTTATATACAGTCCATGCTCCCGCTCCCTCCTCCTCCTCCTCTCATTGGCTGACGCCACCGTATAAAGCTGATGGGTGAGTCTGTCCCGACAGACGAGCAGGAGGCAGCAGGAGCCACATCGCCGGTCTCCAGCTGCAGGACTCGTCCATCTCACTTCGTGTCGTCTTGTCCTCTGTGGTTGTTTCCTCGGACCCACCATGAAGGAGAGGAGGATGCAGTCGTGCGTCGCGAGGTGCAAACTGGTGCTGGTCGGAGACGTCCAGTGCGGCAAGACTGCGATGTTACAGGTGTTGGCCAAGGACAGTTACCCGGAGGTGAGGGACGCTGGATCAGCGAGAAATGAGGAATATGCATTCAATATAACAGATGCACATCTTTACCACTGACCCTGTACAGATCAGAGCCGCAACCGTTAATCCACGAATCGATGAGTAACCGACTAAATGAACCGCCAACTATTTTGATAGTCGATTAATCGGTTCAAGTAGTTTTTATTAAGGAGAAAAAAAAGTCATAACTCTCTGATTTCAGCTTCTGAAAGGTGAATATGTTCTGGTTTCTTTGCTCCTCTGTGACAGTGAACTGAACATCTTTGGTGTGTGGACGAAACAAAACATCATGTCGGTGGTAACATGATTTTATTGACCAGATAACTGATCGATAAATCGAGAAAATAATCGACAGACTAATTAATACTGAAATATATCATGACTATAGTTAGTTGCAGATAAGTGCTCCTATAAATTAAAATCTATTGAGAAACCATTGGTATAATACATATATATATATATATATATATATATATATATATATATATATATATATATATATATATATATATATATATATATATATACATATAACATCAAATACTGTTACTACAAGGAAACATGGGAGTTAAAATAACTCCCTATATATATATAGATATAGATATAGATATATATAGACTGCAGGCAAACATTTTCCACGTGAAGCTCTGTAACATATTGAACATTCCCAGAAAGGGAGTATCGTCGGTGTAAAGCAGGAGGATTTGCTCAGTTTTTGATTCTTGATTCATTGTGTCAAAGTTGTAACGGTTCACTGAATCTGAGTGTTTGTTCTAAAGAGTAAATAATCAGTAGGTCAATCATTTTCCATGTGGATTTGTAATTCAATCTTCTCCTTATCTTTGCGTCTCCAGACGTACATCCCGACTGTGTTCGAGAACTACAGTTCCTGTCTGCAGCTGGAGGATCAGCGAGTGGAGCTCAGCCTCTGGGACACGTCAGGTAGACGACAGCATCCTTTCAATTTGCTTAAACTGAAAATATTTGACTCACACACACACACACACACACACACACACACACACACACGTCATTTACAAAGCAGCCGCTCTGTCAGGAGCCGTGTTTTGGTTGGAGCCGTGGGTTGAATCAGGCGGTTTCAGGTCTGTATTCATAGGTTAATCTGTGGAACTTGTTTACCCTCCCAACAGACAGACAGTCAGCGAGTCTGGGGAGAAACCCCCTCCTCCTCCTCCTCCTCCTCCTCCCCCATTGCTTCAGTCACCGTGTCACTGTTTGCACGGGCCTCACTATCCGTCAGGCCTGTTCCGATGCAGTGTAACGTCTTCTGATGAGACCCTCACTGTGAAAAACCTGCAGGCGTCAATCACACAAAAACCTCTCGCTTCTGCAAAATCTTGACCAGTGAAAGACAAACTCTGGATTTGAGAAACATCACCAAGATATTACCAGTTAAATTCTATACATACTAAATTCGAAACTACGTTTCAAGTGTTCCCATTATTACGCTGGAGCCCTGACGTATATAAATATATATACATATATATATACATATATATATATATAAAACCTGTGACATTTCAGTCCGACCTGTACGATTTAGAGAATTAAAACCGCGTGTCAATGGTTTGTTGAGCGTTTTTCTATTGTTATTAATTCGACCAGATTTGCAGCTAATGATCATTTCAATCATATATTAATCCATCAGCTAACTTGTTGATCTGTTGCTCAATAGTTTTGTATCTTGAGGGTCAGAACATTGTGTGAAATCCACATTGTGATCCGATCGAACCCGAAACCCAAAGATATTCAGTTTGACGATGGCGTAAATTAGAGAAAAGCAGCAGAATCCTTTTCAAATCCTTTAAGAAAACTGTTTCTCAGACGATTTATGGATTCATAATTTGATTTACCTTTAAAGCAGAAATGTCAGGAATGAAATGGTCTTGAATGTGAGAGCTTTATGCTTGTTCTATGTTTGATATGAGACGTAAGACGTCGTCTCGACCTCATGGCAAAATAAAGTAGAGACACTCTTCACAGTTTTCATCAACAGAACAGTTTAATCAAGAGGAAGATAACATGCAGATTAAGAATAATCACGAGTCACGTCCAGTTCAGAGAGCCATCCGTGTCTCTTCTAAAACGTTGGTGACCGTCTCTGAAGTTGTGTTTTAAACTGCGTGGACAGATTGATATTAGTGGCCCTCTGACACGATGACCTCAAACACACCGAGAGTTACGTGTGTCGGAGCCATAGGAACAGTATGGACAACACAACAGCACTGCAGAGGTCTGGTGCTCGGAGGAAGCACAGCGCTGCCAGTCGGCCTGAAGGGGGGTTGTTGTGCACACGGGGTGTGTGTGTGTGTGTGTGTGCGTGTGCGTGTGTGTGTGCGTGTGTGTGTGTGTGTGTGTGTGTGTGTGTGTGTGTGTGTGTGTGTGTGCGTGTGTGTGTGTGTGTGCGTGTGCGTGTGTGCGTGTGCGTGCGTGTGTGTGTGTGCGTGTGTTTGTGTGTGTGTGTGTGTGTGTGTGAACAGAAGGCACGAGTTGAGGGACCTCCCCTCGGCCTGATGGTGAGTTATTATGTAACTGAACTGGATGATCGTAGGTTTGTCTGTTCATCTCCCACGGAGCGAAAAACTTTCTGTACAGCCGCAAATTTCCAGAGAAAACATTTCATAAGACCTGTTTACATTCGCAGCACACACACACACACACACACACACACGCGCACACACGCACACACACACACAAACACACATCATTTTTTAAAAGCCCATCATCACTATGTCTCCGAGCCCGAAATGAAAATGGGAAATTCCTTGTTGTGTCAAGCCAAAAGTCCAAAACCAAAATATATGTCATTTACTCTCATTCATGACAAAGAGGAGTGGAGCTTCTCCAATTGGACAATGTTCTGCTGGATGTGGTATCAAGTTGATTATGGTTCCAAAAAAAGATTTTTTTTAAATTATCTGACATGTTACAGTACAAACAATAACTTGTCCGAAATCACACGTCGACCTTGGACAGATAAGATGTGACGGCGTCAGTCCATCATTTGCTGCTTTTATCATATTTGTTTAACATGTCACTCAGTGATAACCGCCAGCGTTTCACGACCTTGTGAGAAACATGTTTCCTTCAGTCGCTTCCTTACCTGCGACAAAGCTAACAGATAACTATCTATCTATTCATATTCATTCAATTCATTTGAGAACGACACAGTTTCAGTACCTCAGCTAATGTTTGCTCAGAGAGGGTTGTGTTTGTGTGTGTGTGTGTGTGTGCGTGTGTGTGCGTGTGTGCGTGCGTGTGTGCGTGTGTGTGCGTGCGTGTGTGCGTGTGTGTGCGTGCGTGCGTGCGTGCGTGTGTGTGTGTGTGTGTGTGTGTGTGTGTGCGTGCGTGCGTTGGTCGGTGCAGAATCTTTAAAACTCGCTGCCTCCTCTTTCTCCAGCCTTACATCACCCCGGTCAGTTATGTGACGGCTGCTTTGATTCCCACCAAAAGAAAAGTTATTGATAGATTCTTGTTGTATAAGTTTTCGTCCTACTTTGCAGAGTCAAAGTCAAAGACTCAGACTGAGTAAAAGACCCAGGACGGCTTTTTGAGCTTATTTCAGCTGCAACCGTTAATCGATTAGTAATCCACTACTAAATTAATCGCCAACTATTTTGATAATAGATCAATCGGTTCAAGTAGTTTTTTTTATGAAAGAAAAAGTCATAATTCTCTGATTTCTGCTTCTTAAATGTGAATATGTTCTGGTTTCTTCTCCTCTGTGACAGTGAGTGAATATCTTTGGTGTGTGGACAAAACAAAACATCATCTTTGGGTTCTGGGAAACACGATCGACATATTTCACCATTTTATGAACCAAACAACTGATCGATCAATCAACCGACGGACGAATCCATAATGACAATAATCCTCAGTTGCAGCCTTCGGGCTGATGTGCTTTGTTGGTGGTGATATTGAAGTGGGAAAAAATATGTATATTCATCATCACTGTCCCGAGAGGCAGATTCACCAACGTGATCGTTAGTTAATTCCGGTTCAGGCTTATTAGAAGTTTCTATTCGCGGGATCATCACGTCGTCTCAGTGTTCGCTCGGAAAAGCTTCTGGTGCGCGCTCGGCCCCCGAGGACGGGAGCAGGAAATGAAACCTCGCCGTTGCTGTGTGGGGACTGATTAGGTGGCGGAGGGAAGACAATAGAGAGCGGACATCCCGCCGCTCTGCTTTTAGCAACAGGAGCCTTCCGGACCAGTTCAGATGTTCACACCAGATTTCACCCTCTCGTAACCAAGGTGTCGTTTTCCCGCGACAACCATCAGGCTGGACGGAGTGAGGGGATGTGAATGTGTTTGGATATATCCACCATGATCTGTGACATCTACCCCGGCTCTTAATATAGAATAACAATTGTTTTTAAAGGACAAAAATGGTGTCAATGAAATGTTTCACCGATTCGTATTGAAACAATAATGTGTATAAGAAGAAAAACAAATGGATTGGACCTGATCGATATCCGACCAAGATCCTTTCGGCACTCGATCATTGAACCTCTAATCGATTGATCGAGACAACAGTCGACAGATTGATGAAGATCATCGCTAGTCGCAGCCCTCGTTTCAAGTGAACCTCAGACCATATCACCAAATGAAAACTTGACGTCCCTGGTCTCTGTTCCGTCCTCTCAGGTTCTCCGTACTACGACAACGTGCGGCCGCTGTGCTACAGCGACTCGGACGCCGTGCTCTTGTGCTTCGACGTCGGCCGACCGGACTCCGTCGACGTTGCGCTGAAGAAGGTACGAAGAGCCGACGCATGGACGGCGCCGCGGCCGTACAGCTACTGTACAGCTACTGTACATGCTCTCAAAATGCCGGTTCAGTGCATTTATCAAGTTTATGACACTTTTCCCCCGCAAAATATGCTCCTCTCACATTTCTGCTGGTTCTTTTCCTTTGTGTGAAAGTGGAAAGCAGAGATCCAGGACTTCTGCCCCAGCACGCGGGTCCTGCTGGTCGGCTGCAAGACGGACCTGCGCTCGGACGTGTGCACGCGTCTGGAGCTGTCCACCCACAAACAGAGTCCCGTCTCCCACGAACAGGTTTGCCCCTTGACCTCTCTTTCCTCCGTTGTGTGTGTGTGTGCGTGTGTGCGTGCGTAACAGCTCGTACCGGACTCTTACATGCGAGTGTCCCCCTCCTCACACTTCAGGGTTCGTCCATGGCCAAGCAGCTCGGCGCCGAGGCCTACCTGGAGTGCTCGGCCTTCACCTCGGAGAAGAGCATCCACGGCGTGTTCCGCGCGGCGGCGCTGGCCTGCGTGAACAAGCTGCAGCCGGCCAGCAGGCCCAGCCCCGTCCGCCGCCTCTCCAAGAGACTCCTCCACCTGCCCGGCAGGGCGGAGCTGCTCTCCTCCGCCTTCGGCAAGGACAAGTCCAAGAGCTGCTGCGTCATGTGAACACTGCCGCGATCAAGAAATGCACAAAAAAAAATTAATAATAATAATAATAATAAAAGGATGCAAGGATGCAGAGCGTTGCAAGGGAGAGAGAGGGCAACCACGTGGCTTCCCGCAAACGCGTCTCTCTACTCCGCAGCCTTAAACTCCACCAACACTCTGAACCTTTCAGCCCCAGGACGAGCGAGCACGACGTGACTCAGCGCTCACACGAGAGGAAAAACAAAAAAGAGAATCTGGGCCACGTGAAGACTGAGCATGTTTCCATCACATCCCCTCTCATCATCCATCGTTGGACCATAAGAATTCTGATCACCTGCGTGAAGAGTATCAATAACTTGTCCGCACCAAAGCTCACCGTCTCGGTTGTAACGCCGACGCTCGCTCACAGATTCAGACCAAGTTGTTCCCTGAATGTCTTTTAATTCAGTTCTCTAATTCCTTTAATGTCGACAGGACGTTTCCCCGTCGACGCGTTTCCCTTTTCCTTGAATCTCTGAGCCCGGCCCGTCCGAATTGTCGGAGCCTCGACCGGACTTTAACCCCTCACTAGTCGCCGTGACCCCTGACCCGACCTCAGAGGGGACGATGCTGCAGGAAACGCCATTTTAACACGAGGGAAAAAGTAATCATCCTGAGTATCGCCGCCGACTCCCGAGGCCCGGAATCGAATTCCAACCACATCTGCATCCACACTCGACGCCCCCGAGCCGATGCGGAGGAGGCGGTGCCATTTTGTTTGTTTTCATTGAATCACACACCCGGTCCTGTGTGGAGAGAGTTTTTTCTCCCCCTTCCTCTTTTCTTCTCTGATTTCATTCCTCAACTTCCCTGTAAAGTATTCCTGACATGTTTCTACCTGCTCGTGTCCGTCTGCGATTGGTTTTGTAGCCGTTGATGTTGTTGTTGTTGTTGTTGTTGTTGTTGTTGTTGTTGTCGTTGTTGTCGTTGTCGTTGTCTTGTGGCGTGGTAGCGGCTGTTTGACAGCTCGGCTAATGGAGGACATGATGATTTGTAGGTCTGCACCGAGAACGCCCCGGACTTTCACTGGATGTACGGCGCACTGGAATTGAATGCGTTGCCTGGCAACAGTGCGAGCAGGACTCCTGTCTCCCAGAGGGATGGATGGAGGGAGGGGGGGCTCTCCAAGAGGGCGCCTCACCTTCTATTTGTAGCATTAGACAGAAGCCGCGGTGAAGGCGACGGCTGCACGCTTCAGGGAAGCTGAATGTCTCGACGTGGATGTAAAGAGACGCCACGTTGAGCGGGATGCTGGAAACAGCTCGTCACCCAGAAACATGTCTGTGTGTGGAGAATCGTGTTCTATCTAAACTATACATCATTGTTACTCAATGTGCATTTCACACTTCAGGGTTCACCGAGATGATCTTCAGACCTTTCGGTGCGACACGAGAGTTCCTCCTCACTCCTCTCAGACCGTTGAGGTGAAACTGTCTTCTCAGTTCTCAGGCGTTGACGTCGTCTCCTGATAACGTCACATTCAGGAACATTTTTAAAACAACCAACATGCCCAGAGCAGCCACAAGACAAGACTTAGGACTTGTTCATTTTTATTGAATTCTTTTCTAAAACTCTTCTCTTATTTTTGAGACGTTGAATTTTGTGCTTTCTTTTTTTTTTTACGACTTGCACACACTTTGCATAACTTTTGCTCGTTCTCGGCAGACGGACTTGTGCGGTTGAACATGTCCTTCCTCTTGAAATTGTTTAAAATGAAAGCAGAATGTTACGGGAGCGAAAAAACGAAATGTTTGTGTCAAGCTGCCAGTTGTTGCTTAAATTATTGACTGAATTCTGTATTTGTTATTGTCAAAACTTTTGTTTTTTTCATCTTTTAATTTTTATTTAAATAAATATGTCTGAAGTTCACTTACAAGTCTGTGTTTTTTTTGTTTTTGTCCCGTGTTAAAATCATTACAGTGATTATGAAGAAATGGAGAAATACTGAAAAATAGTATAAAATGTAAACAGAAGCATTTTTAATTTTTCATGTAAGATGTCCATTTGAAGAGGGACATTTTATTATTATTATTATTATTATTATTATTATTGTTTCAATCCTACTTCTTTTCAGTCATGTAAAATAAAACCAGGCTGCATTAATCAGTTTTCATCAAAATTAGAACAAACGATCATTTGGGTGATTCAATCAAATTCAAGGCTCGGCAGCACATTGTCTCGTTGAGTCTTGAGAGAGAGTGATAACACGCACTCGGGACAGTAGTTTCTTATTAATAAGGTCAAGATACTGATAACGCACTAACTCTACTGTCTGACTGATTTCATCCCAAAGTCCGGAAGGTCGTCGGCCAAGAATTGCCAAAATAAAATCAATGAGACCGACTCTGGGTTGAATTCCACATAGTATGAGAACAAGGAGACATGTTGAAGATCTAATGCTCTCGATTTGTGAGGTGAATGCATACGCACGTGCTACTTCGGAATATGCTCTAATATACCACCTGATCATTTGCTTTTCACCATTTCTCTGTATTGTATGTTACAGTATATTATTATATTATTATTAAATCGCGAGGTCAGACACTTACACTGGTTCATCACCGTTCAGTCCATTGACCAGCGGCCGTCGACTTTTAACTGCAAATTGGGATTACTGAAGAGGCTATTTCATGTTTTAAAGACACCTCATGGGACATTTCCGCTCCAGTCTTTTCCTCTGACACGGATCTGTGTCGGTAAAATGAGTTTTTATCTCTGAACATCAGCAGATGTATTGTGAAGATACTGCAGCACAAAGAAGAGAGGACAGTGATGTAACACAGCATCAGTTACTTTTGGTATCGTAGTTCTTCTCCGTCTCACAGCAGGTCATTTCACAAGGAAACAAATATTCCGTCGTGATGATTAAACGTCACTCCGCTGCTACTGGTGTTTTGTTTTTCCTCTTTCCCTTCTTTTCCTTGTTATGTCACCATCCAGCCCCCCATGACCTCCACTGTTATATTTGCTGAGTCCTTCCCTCGGCTGACACGGGCTCTTGTCGGCCCCGCTCTGCCCACTGACGAGGTGACGGTGAGTGTTTGCCGTTCCCGAACTGTCGCACCGCGGGATGCAACAGCGACCCGTGACCTCTGCGCCATTTAACCTCTGTGCGGCAAAGAGGAAGTTGCGTCCAGTTGAACTGGCGATGCTCCTCTCGTCTCGTCGTTCTCCGCGGTTTCTCCGTCTCTCCCACGTGCACACACACATGCATTTGTATCCAGAAGTGGCCCGTGTTCACTGCGCGTCTCTGCAGGTCAGATAAAGCTCTGGTGGAGGCTCTAATATGTGGAACTCTAACAAAGACTCCATCTTTTTTTGGGCCGAGGCTCTTTTTTCTTTGTGCGCTGGTTTTGCTGCTTAAAATACATCGTTCCACATTTTAAAAATACATATTTTAGAACCATGTCTCGTGTCTGGACAGTAAATTTGAAGTCCAGCAGCAGGTCAGCTCAGCTGAGTGTAAAGGGAAAAAAAATCTATTCTAGGGCCGGGACAGTCATGCAATCTACATCCTGTTTCCAGTCTTTATGCCAAGCCAGCAATAACCACTGGTTTAATAATCCCCCACAATACACGACGCAGTCACACTATTCATTCATACAATGGCTCTATAGATTTACTAACAGAGACCTGTTGAAAAGAAACAGAAAGACAGAGAGACAGAAACATACAAGATGATTGAAGGAAATATTAAAAGAACTGTACACATATAAGTATATAACTTACAGCAACAATTTAGCTTAGCTTAGCATTAAGACCACTGACGTTGCCTTGTTTCTTCAGTCCAAAAAAGTTTAAATCAGTTTATATATATATATATATATATATATATATATATATATATATATATATATATATATTTGTATAATGTTTTTATTTTTGCCTATATATTTGTAATTATCTCCATTTATGAAGTACAGTTTATGAAATTCAGATGAACAGGACTACGGAAGACCACAAGTGTCAAACAGAAAAAAAGAAGATTTAAAAAAATGATTAAATAATAAATAATTGTACCATTAAAAATAAACATGCATACGTACATTTTTCTAAAAATATCCAATATAAATATAAAAACATTGGCTAAATGAAAAAGCAGTTTGTTATTTTGTGTCAGTCGTGGTCACACGCGAGTCTCTGACATGTCGCAGGGTCGGTGACGCGTGTCGAGGATCAGGACCAGGAAGTGGAGCGAGGACGAGTTCTGTCGTGAAGTGGTGTCACGGAGAAAATGGTCCCGGTCCCCCCCCACCCCAAAAAAAAAGGGAAAGCTGAATTTCTCTGATTGCACAACCGGAGTGACGTCTGGTTCGATCCCGTCTGCGTCTGGCTGTTTTGCCCGAAGCGGCTTCAGGCGGATCTCGGCCTGTGAACGTGCGAGCGCTGTGGGCTGCAGACAGCCTCTCTCCAGCCCTGAGCCCCCCGGGACACGGACTGAATATTTACCATACCAAGCGTATTAGCATATTGTGCACACCATGCTGAAAAGTAAAGTGTAATACTCAACTAATAGGAAGCCCCTTCTGCTAATTACATCCAGACGAAACCTGTGATTCTTTGTGTGTCTTTGTGTTCGCAGCGACCGGCTCCCATCGCGCGTGGCGATGTGCGCACATGTGAGCTGGATATTCATATTTGACTCGTTCCAGCGTGGCAGCGAGGCGAGTCTGTGTTTGGGAAGATAAGAAACCTGTGCGTCCCTGCCCGGAGGTGAAGACAGAGTCTCCCCCTCGTTCGCATTGTTACGACGACACCCCCCCCCCCCCCAGAAAACCCCTGTTCGTGCTACCTTCACCACATCCAACCCCCCCTCCCCTCCCCACACTTCATGCCCACGTGGCCCGTTTGGCACGGCCCCGAGGGCATGTCAAGAGTGAGCGCTCCTCCAGCGGTTTAATGAGACAGCCAGGCCTGACATGGGGGGGGGGGGGGTTGACTGTGGTTAGGAGGCTCCAGCCAGAGTCTGTTTCCGGGGCCTCAGAAGTAAACACGTCCTGAGTCTTTTCCACGTTGTATCTCGAGCGTCGAGGAGGAGTTGACCCGTGACAACAACATTATCTGTCAACCCCTCTGACATCGGTCTCCATGGTTACGCAAAGGCCCCCGACTTTAACCGTAGTCGGTTATTTTCAGCTGTTTCGCCGATCGGAATAGTGGAGATCACGCGACGCTGGAGGGAAACTGTTCAGCTTCCGCAACCTGAAGAATCATTAACCGGCTGTGACACATTCAAAACCTGCTTTTTGGTAAAGAATTTCAATTTCAATTTTCCCCCAATTGTTCATTGCCTCATTAGACAAATTCCTTCAGTTTTGGAATTCTACCTTTTTCCTCTAATCCACACTGAACTAAAGATGAATGAAGTCGACTGGACCTTTGTGCAGAGTGTTTATCTGGTGTCATTCCTCTTCGTCCTGTCTTCACTGTACAAACACCAAAAAGAAAATCATATCGAAGCCACGATGATGATAATAAGTTTTATTTCTGAGTTTTGATTGTTGCACTAAATCCTCCCTGGTAGCAACTGTAGACTGACGGTATAAGACAAATTCATATTTCAACGGGGAAGAACATTGATCACTAGTCGCTCCACGTTTCTCTGCCGCTTTCGTTGTTTTTACACTTTTATATGATGACGATTAATAAAGACTCTTGAAGAACCAAATGAAGACAGTGTGTTGGAATGTGATAGTTTCATTTTTGGCTTCAAATAAATACATGGATCACGTTATTTTGTAATGACACAACAAACTCTTGGCAGAGTGGCTGCAAGTCTTCCCACCACGGGCAGTGTCATCAAAAATAACATTCAAAATGAACACTAATTCAATTAAATTCATCCAATTTCATGAGCGATGTGTTATTCGGTGTCTGTTTTCATGTGGTAACGAACTGCTACAGATACATGATACAACAAAAATAAGTTAATGTATCCTGTTCAGCAGGTTTGACTATGATTAGCACCACAGCTACTCACCTTGGAGTTATGAGTTAAAGGGACAGTTCAGTGATTTTGCAGTGGAGTTATATGAGTTACTCATGCATAGTTCATATGTTACCTCATGGAGATGGTGATCAGCGATGTCATTTAACGGAGTTTGGAGGAGAAGTGGAAGTAGCGTAAGACTGAGTCCCACTGTTGCAGAGGGGACCACCCAAAAAAACTCTTTTTCGCCTCAATTTAAAAGTGCAAACTCCAACGTCTGTCTGGCGGAAAACTGAAGCAGTGAAAAAAATACGTCCTCCAGCGTACAATTGAAGGGATATTTAGTTTTTTAAAGTTACGTTTTAAAATGTGGCGAACAAGAGGTTTCTCGTCGGTCCCCTCTGCAACAGTGGGACTCAGACTTACGCTTCTTCCACTTCTCCTCCAAACTCTGTTAAATTACATCGCTGATCACCGTCTCCATGAGGTCACATATTAACTATGCATAAGTAACTCATACGACCCCACTTCAAAATCACTGAACTGTCTCTTTAACGCTCCCAAATCAGAATAAAGGCTGTTTTTCCTGTTCATTGTCTGCGAAGAACAATCAAGTCATAGTGAGCAGTGAGTCCAGGCCGGTGTTCCTCAAACCAACGTTCATTTCATGAAATACAAACTCTGACTTTTATCTCACCGGTTCATTATTTTCTTCCCCACTATCTCTCCCCCCCTTCTGTGTGTTCTTTCTTTTTTACACCATCAACTTTGATCTGTTGCTCCTGAAAGTGCTTCACCTTCAGAGAGGCTCCATAAATCCCTCTTGATCTCCCCGCGGACGGGGGAGGCAAAAAAAGAAGAAGCAGGAGCAGAATGTGAACGAGCGCTCGGTCCGTCTGGACTGTGTAGTCGAGCGATCGGCAGCATCTCCAATGTCTTTCATCTGTTTGCAGAAAGAGTGCGTGCTCGCTCACGTGGACACGACAGGGCGGTTTAGATTACAGGGAAAAAATGAGGTTTGGTGTCGGCGCTTTCTTGGATGTTAAGGTGCTGCAGAGGGTTTGTGTTTTTTAAAGTGGTTCTGAGCAGACAAATGTATTTGACGGCTGCACTGTATCGTCTGTGGCCGACGACAGACTGATAAGCCTGGATCCTAATGCAGACATATCGTCTTCTTTCGGGTCATAGGTTTGACCTTTCTGTCCACGTCAATATGGATTTGTCCAACTACTTGGCCTCTGTGCTGATACATCTTCATATGCCTACAATTTTAATTTCTATAAGGAACCTTTTTGTCTTTTTTTTTGTCTTTACAGGCTTCGGTTGCTGAACAGCAGTGGTGAGGAAGATTCATAGTCCCATGGACAGAAGGCGCAGCCGCATTGGCTGTGCTTTTTATTACTAATAAATATGCATAAATATATATGTATTTCACGGAAATATACTATACATGGAATGGTACCGAATAAAGAGTATTACATTAAATATGGTTATTATGGAGTCTGACAACTGTCAGGACAATTGAAACCAAATTCATAAATCAAATAAAGGTTTCACGAGTAAAATTGTGTTTTTGAAAACAACATTAAACTTCTCAGTGTCAAACTTCTGGTTGGGAAAACTTTATCTTTCGCCTCCACTGAAAGTCTCGTTTTATTTTTCGTCAGGCGGTAACTTGTGACGCGGGCGCCACCTTGTGTCACGAAATGGGAAATGTTGACGTTTATTTTTGCTCAGGCATTTAGGTGTCCGTGTGCCAAACAACCGGGGCCCTGAGGAAAATCCACCCGCGTCGCAGGGAAATGTAGTTTAAAAGCCGGTTCCCGCCCATTTCCCGCCACTCTGCAAAGTAACCGGAAACACTACGTTTCCCACAACCCCGCGCTCCATTCAGCTCGTGTCGGCTCGTTATGGCGTCTTCTTGAAGCGTAGAGAGATCGCAAGTAGTTTGTTGACAAGTGGAAAAAGGTAAGTTATAAACAATGTTGACTACAAACCACGCATCTGTCGTTTATTACCTGTAATCACATGACTTACATGGAGGGTTTAATGTTGCACGTTATCGCAGCGGTGTACTGAAGACGATTAGCTTTTTTAGCTAAGTAGTTAGCTAACGCTAGGAGCTAGCTTGTTCACACTATCCTCTGTATTGATTCTGCAGAGTCTCGAGCTGCTCGAGTTTGTTTTGTTGAGTTGTTGAGCTAAAGTGTCTTTAAACTGTTGGTGGGCGAACGATACATTTCAACTGAAAGACTAGAAGACGTCGGTCCCAGAACGTTTGGGTCTGAGACAGTTCAAGAAGGAGCGGAGTGAGTGCTGACATCAGGTCTGTCACGATAACTTACCCTTTGTTGCACGATATGTTGCCATAAACAATATCATCGTCGACGTCCTGCACGATTCGTGTCGCTGCTGAGAGAAATGTGGTCCAAAGTTTGGACTTCACGGTTCAGGACACAACAAAGACATGGTGCCAATTAGAAAAATACTCAAGAAATCCATATTTTCTCACATTTAATAAATCAAACCAGTGATTTATTTATTAATCATAATGAGGTGACGAATGACGATGAGAACAGATGAGAGGACAGAAAGCAGCGAGACTTTGCTGGACTGTTGTCGACATTAATGTTTATGTCCACAAACACAATGACATTAATGTTTATGTCCACAAACACAATGGCTGTTATTGAGGTCAATGAAAAATGATTGATTTCATATTCATGTATGGTATGAAAATTTGATCAGATAATAATCGTGAAAGGCCGAGATGACGTGTACGTGCATTCCCTTTTAGTAGTGTATTGATTCTTTTCAAATTATATGAATGTAGAATTCCGTAATAGCAATCATTCATTTTGATGTCTTCATGTTTTCAGATTAATATCTGTTCAAAATCTCACTTTTGGATGCTCAGATTTTGCAATATAGTAAATATGATCTGTGATCTGCAACAACAAAGTGCCACAGATGAGAAACTACCTTCAGGTGTTATACACAACATTAATAATGTATTTTAACTGTTTTATCACTAAATTCAATACATTGACTTTTTAATATTTTGTCCAAGGCAAACTTAAACTCTTCCCTTGGCTGTGTCATAACAGTATAACTGTGCACTGTTCATTGAACCCATGTAATTGAAAAATTCCCCGTGTGTTTGCAGATGGCAGCCGACTCCACTGACAAAAAAGATGCAGAAACCTCGGGGACCAAAGACCGAGAGAGGAAACCACGCAGCCGCTCACGAGAGCGAGATCGTAAGGTCTCACCTTTACGCAAACGGCAACCTCGTGAAAGAAATCGCTCCAAATCTGCAGAAAGGTAAAAATTTAATAATCTTGTCTGACTTGGCTTCTGTTTTAATTTTTTCCTCGTTTGTCTGTTGCTGAATAAAAAACATGTAAACGTTGTACTTGATTTGTTTCATGATCGCAGAGACCGTCGCATGAAGGACAAGGACCGAGACAAAGAGCGAGAAAAGGACAGAGACAGAAGTCGCAAGGACCGAGAGGGACATCGACGTGATAAAGATCGTGGCAGGAGATCCAGGTACACCGATTTAATTTCTTTAAACTTCACTAAAAGAGAGAATTTCTTATCCTATAATTTATGACAGCCTTACCTTGTGGTGTTTTTTTTCTACAGACGTCTGAAAATGATCATTGACATTAACAACTTATAAATCATTTTCACGTCAACATCCAGGTTGTACAAATGACAGGGAAACTTTTTACTTATATCAAATTATATCAACAAAACCTAACAGATATTGACGCCTCATGTCGGCCACAGTCTGTGGAAGTAACATAACTCATAATTAATAGCGGATATGTTGTTGTACTGTCAATGCAAAGTATTATGAAACCTCACACTGTAGCTTGTCCTGTGAGCAAGTCGTGAACATGGGAATCTTTCCTATCTTTGACCACCTGACTTAGATGAATGAAGTGTTGGAGGTATGATCATAATGTGTTGCATGTGGGTCGTTGAATATGGTCGAAGTCAGGTTTTGTTATAGCGAACATTTTGTTCTGGATCAATGCGCCAAGATAAAAGAAAACAATGAATAAAGGATTGTTGTTGTTATTTTTGTGTCTCGTTTGAAGGAGTCTCTCACCAAAGTCCAGGTTAAAGAGGGAGAAGGATATCAAAGCGGAAGAGGAGGAAGATGAGAAAAAGAAGAAAGAGAAAGTATGAATTTCGTTTGACTGAATCTTAAATTAGATGGACTCTCGGGTTGTTGTTGTTTTATTTAAAGCCATGTTTGCTCGTGTGCAGGCCCAGCCGCTGTCGTTAGAGGAGCTTCTGGCCAAGAAGAAGGCAGAAGAGGAAGCAGAGGCAAAGGTGAGCAAATCCCTACATGTTCTTTTTTTCTTTTTAGACCCAAGATTATATATTTTTTTGTCTCTTGAATTGTAATTTTTCCTTTTCAGCCCAAGTTCCTGTCCAAAGCAGAACGGGAGGCCGAGGCTCTGAAGCGGCGGGCGCAACAGACGGAGGACAGGAGGAGGCTGGTGGACGAGGAGAGGAAGAAGAGGAGGATGTTCCAGGACATTGGAAGAAAGATGATGGGTGTGTATTGGCCTCGGTTCCTTCGGTTATGGATCAATGTTTTGTTGTTATTGTGAATCATTTTAAGTTAATAATATGATGGTACGTGATCACAGAGGATCCCCAAGAACGGGAGAGGCGAGAGCGCAGGGAGCGAATGGAGCGCGAGAACAACGGGAACGAAGAAGACGATGGACGACAAAAGCTCAGGGAGGAGAAAGATAAAAGCAAAGAGCTTCACGCCATCAAGGTTTGTCCCCGGGGGAAAAAAGTTTGTTGCTTAAGATATAATGATCTGTGATGTGTAACTGCGACCTGGCACTGGGTAGGCAGCGATGGATGATTGATTGGTTGATTAATTTGCATCAATATCTAACCCTTACAGGAGCGTTACCTGGGCGGACTCAAGAAACGTCGGAGAACACGTCATCTGAACGACAGGAAGTTTGTGTTCGAGTGGGACGCTTCCGAAGACACGTCGGTCGACTACAACCCGATGTGAGTCTGCAGAAACGTATCGTTCGAACGTGTGTGTGTATCTCTCGAATCAAAGCAGGTTTCAAACTTTACTATCCGTCTCCCAAGTTACAAAGAAAAGCATTCAGTGCAGCTGTACGGACGAGGCTTCATCGCCGGCATCGACTTGAAGCAGCAGAAACGGGACCAGTCGCATTTCTACGGCGACCTGATGGAGAAAAGGCGAACGCTGGAAGAGAAGGAGCAGGAAGAGTGAGTGAAACCACAAAGGCAGTGAAGTTTACACAATATTCGTACCGAGTCAACAAAACTCTTCACTTCTACGTCCAAACTGTCCCTGATCGTTCTCTCCTCCTTCCAGGGTGAGACTGAAGAAGATGCGTAAGAAGGAGGCCAAGCAGCGCTGGGACGACCGACACTGGTCCCAGAAGAAACTTGACGAGATGACGGACAGAGACTGGAGAATCTTCCGAGAGGACTACAGCATCACCACCAAGGGCGGGAAGATCCCCAACCCCATCAGGAACTGGAAGGAGTACTCGCTGCCCGATCACATCCTGGAGGTCATCGAAAAGTGCGGCTACAAGGTCAGATCACCGAGGGGGTCACATACCAATGTTTGATTTTCTTTGAGTTTGTGGATCTTTTGAATCTTTGAGTTTTACTACTTTATTAGTTTTCTGATTCAAAGTTTAAATGTGGAAATAATTAATTCTTTTGTCCTGATGATCTAGTTCGTCGTTAAGTAATTTGTTTTAAAAATTCAAGTGCACAACAAATGTCTCTGGGTGAAGTAATTCAATTGCTAATGATGATACTTTTTCCCTTCTCGAAACCCAGGATCCGACACCTATTCAGCGGCAGGCCATTCCTATTGGCTTACAGAACCGTGACATCATCGGCGTGGCTGAGACAGGCAGCGGTAAAACAGCTGCCTTCCTGATTCCACTGCTTGTCTGGATCACAACACTGCCAAAGATCGAGAGGTACAAACCATCTATGATTTTAATAAATTCACTGATGATGTATTTTGTGATTACAAAGGTTTTCACAATTTTCTGGCTCGTATGTATTTCTACACACATATCGACCTGTTACATTCCATCGCTGCAGGATCGAAGACTCGGACCAGGGTCCCTATGCCGTGATCCTGGCCCCAACTCGAGAGCTGGCGCAGCAGATCGAGGAGGAAACCATCAAGTTCGGCAAACCGCTCGGCATCCGAACGGTGGCCGTGATCGGAGGAATCTCCCGAGAGGACCAGGGCTTCCGCCTCCGGATGGGCTGCGAGGTGAAACATCTGCAACTACTACACACCCGAAACAGTGACGACATGATTTAACTGAGGGCGTAAAAGTTTTCATCCAGCGAAAACACACATCCGTCTTCAGCCTGTGAATCAGGAACGTGGCGGCATTACACTATGTTGCTTTTGTGAATGAATCTTTATATCCTACATCCTGAAATCTGCCTGAAAATAACAGATAAAATGCTCCTTATGCTTTCTCCTGTATCAAAGTATTACATCTAGAGATCTTCGTCTGTTTCATCGTGCACAGTGCAAACAGGAAAATCTTCATCTAGAAATTGAATCAAGCAAACCTTTTTCTGAAATACTGATACAGATTTAAAAACAGGGTGTCGACTACAACTACTCACTGACTCTATATGATTTTTTCCTTTCTGCTTGCAAACGGGCACGTTATAGATGTGTCGAGGGTGGGACAGTTATCATGCCTGACAATTTTCGGTCAGAATGAAGCATGTACCTTTTGATTAGAAGCAACTTCCTGTTTCATGTCGTCACGGCAAGGGGCTTACAACGAAAAGTCAGGATTTTGATAGCTTTTGATCCCATAGGTCGACCATGACATGCACCAAGTCTGAAGTTGCTTGTGTGAAATCTGGTCGAAAATGTCGCCCAAAAAAGAATTTGCACACTAAAATCAAAATGGCGGACTTCCTGTTGGTCGGAGGTCATGACGGCTACAGACTTTTTCGTAGGTCATTCCACGATACACATGCTTACCAAATTTCATTCATCTACATCGGAGTTAGGCTGGGGGTTTTGGCGGTGTGTCAAATTTTTCAACAGCCATCAAAAGGACGATTTGTTCGGACAAAGAAAAATAATAATTCCTTTGTTGACAACCAGGCCTCACGCGCTCGGAGCCCTAATGACGTCAGACCCACTAACGTGTTCTCTCCGTGTTCTCCCTCCCCCGTCGGACAGATCGTGATCGCCACCCCCGGTCGTCTGATCGACGTGCTGGAGAACCGCTACCTGGTCCTGGGCCGCTGCACCTATGTGGTGCTGGACGAGGCTGACCGCATGATCGACATGGGCTTCGAGCCCGACGTCCAGAAGATCCTGGAGTACATCCCCGTGACCAACCAGAAGCCGGACACGGACGAGGCGGAGGACCCAGAGAAGATGATAATGAACTTTGAATCTGGAAAACATAAATACAGACAGGTGAGCTAATCTGTCAGGTTCTTTTTATGATCCCCTGTAGGAGCCAGGCGTTCGCTCTCTAACTGTGTGTTTGATTTCCCCGCGCAGACGGTCATGTTCACGGCGACAATGCCTCCGGCGGTGGAGAGGTTAGCCCGCAGCTACCTGAGACGTCCTGCCGTCGTCTACATCGGTTCTGCCGGTAAACCTCACGAGAGAGTGGAGCAGAAGGTCCTGCTTATGTCCGAGGGAGAGAAGAGGTAGAGAGATGCAACACACACCGTGAAAAACAAAACGCACCAAATATCTGTTTTCTATCTGCAACGTACTGAGCGCGTGTGCGTGTGTGTGTGTGTGTGTGTGTGTGTGTGTGTGTGATGCAGGAAGAAGCTGCTGGAGGTTTTGTCGCGCGGCTTCGAGCCGCCCATCATCATCTTCGTCAACCAGAAGAAGGGCTGCGACGTGCTGGCCAAGTCTCTGGAGAAGATGGGAGTAAGTCGCCAAAAGAACTTTTCACTGTGTGATGTTTGTTTGACATTAACGTACACAACAGAATCGAACCTGAACTCGTCTCCTCCTCCGTTCCACAGTACAACGCCTGCACGCTGCACGGCGGCAAAGGTCAGGAGCAGCGAGAGTTTGCTCTGTCCAACCTCAAGGCCGGAGCCAAAGACATTCTGGTGGCCACTGACGTCGCCGGTCGTGGTATCGATATCCACGACGTGTCGATGGTCCTCAACTACGACATGGCCAAGAACATCGAAGGTAAGAGGCCGCGGTCATCGTCGATGTTCCATGTTCATTTGTTGAAAAGAATATTGTTGTTAAGTATAATTAACACACAATCTTCCTCCTCCTCCAGACTACATCCATCGTATCGGTCGTACTGGTCGTGCTGGTAAGAGCGGCATGGCCCTGACGTTCCTCACCAAGGAGGATTCGGCCGTGTTCTACGACCTGAAGCAGGCCTTCATGGAGAGCCCGGTCTCCACCTGCCCCCCCGAGCTCACCAACCACCCCGAAGCGCAGCACAAACCCGGGACCATCCTGACCAAGAAGCGACGCGAGGAGACCATCTTCGCCTGAGGATGACGCCGCCGCCGCCGCTCTCTCACACCGTCTGTGATCTTTGTGTCTATCCGCCATGTTTTTCCTCTCTCGAGCTTCGGCCTCCCGAGTTAATCGTGTCTTCAGTTTGTTGTTCTTATCTTTCAGGTCTGCAGGTAGAAAACGTCTGCGTCGCTCGGCAGGACACTGATACAGTAAACTGCACTGTAAACATTTTGGCCCAGTGTATTAAAATAGCAGCTGGTGTAGTAAAGTTCTGTGTTGGTATGATTCACATGAATCTTGAGTTTCCTGAGACCAGCGTCAGAACTATTCAAACTCGGCAGGATGAGGATGAATCCAATTAAGTCACAGTTGATTGTTTTAAATAAAAAAACAAACATTTGTATGAAGTGAAAACAGAAACATTTGTGACGTCATGTCTCATTTATGTCTGAATATTGAATGTGAAAGATGAAACATCAACAGCCAATTTTTTTTCCTTTTTATTTATTTTGAAGCAGGTGCGACTGATTTTCGGAAGAGAGAAAAAAAAGGATGGTGCACCAATCAGAGTTTAGCAACTTAAAATACAAATGGTTAAAATCAAACCAAAATCATATTCTGGAAAAATGAGACAGTATTTTGATATAAATTTTAAGATTTTAAAATCAGATCTTTCAGGAGTTTAACGGTAACAATATTCCTTGAAACCTACAAGATCGTAAACATGCTAACATGCGTTTTTAAGAATGTTATACATGAGTACAACTTTGAGCAGACAGTATCACAGGGCGGGTTCATTCCAGGATTCTTACTGTACTTCGCTTTCAGATTAAATGATCAGGGACGAGGATCCACAATCGCCAACAATTAATCAATCAGGATAGATAGATCGATCTTCATTGTCGTTCGACTTGGGTATTATGAAATTTCCTACGGCCTCTCTCACACAGGAAAAAAATAAGAAAATAAAAGACAAGACAAATGGAAACAGTTGTGTAACAAATACAGTAAAGTGTTGCTTATCCCAAGTATAAAGTTAAATTAAAATAAAAGTCGCTGGTTACTATAAAGTCATTTTAATCAAATCCAAGTTGACGTCTTCCAAAGATCAAGTTTCTAAAGTATAAAATCTTTGTTATTGCTTGCTTCTTTGAAGGACTGAAAAACTAAAAATAGGAAAATATCGACTACAAACGCTGCAGTTTCTAATAATTTTTTCCATAATTCAGAATAATAATTTGGAAGTTAGTTTTATTTTTGTCTTCAGATAAACATTTAAACATAAATTCTTTCTCTCCAGGCTGCAACACTATTTATACAAGTACAGCCGAGGATGACGCCAGGAAATTAAATAATGATTAATTTATAAGTTAACAATTCACCAGTTATTACATCAGCAGCAGTGTCTGTGTGAAGAATTATAGTTATAGTTTGTACATCAGTGTGTGAGTGTGTGTAGTGAAAACACAAAACAAACTACCCGAAACAGTTAAAAGTACATAAAATGTCATGTTTATTTTCTCATATTTTTCCGCAGCATTGTAAATCTTTTTTTTTTTTTTTCAGATAGAAAGCATTCTATACAGCATCAGGCAGGTAACGTCTAACTTCTTTTTTAACACACATCTGCTGTCTCTCGTGGTGAATCGAGGGAGGAGGAGGCGGCGTGTCGGGTCACGCCCCCCCACCCGCACGCCGTGGTCGTCTGGTGGACACGTCGGTAGATTTAGTGCAGTTATTGCGTCACAAAGCAACAATATCTCTACCCCCAATAAACATGTAGTGCAATTTTTTTTTTCTCACACAAAAGAGGAAGTCCAGATGGTCTAAGGCGTTTAAAGTTTTTTTTCTTTTCTTCAATGTTCCGCTTCGTATTGCATACAGAATAAGACAGAGGGAACTAAATCATAACCCCTTGTAAAAATTGTGCTTCATAAATTGGAAAAAACCTCAACTGCTTTTTGAGTCAGTTGCTAAATTGGTCCGTTTGAAAAACATACTCTGCCAAACAATATAGAGAAAGTAATCAACTCAGACATGCAGGGCGTTATTAATTCACTCATCCCTTTATTTTATGACGAATCAAAATAAATCATATGCCGGATTGGGGGCAAATTTAGTGAGTCATTTTTTAAATTTTTTTTTGAAGTGTCCACCCAATATTATGGAACGGAATATTTCCCAAATATTAGTTTGTGGACAACTGAAAGTGGTGCTCTGACTTTCAGTAATCGAGTTGTTGGTGGTGAGTGAGTGAGTGAATCGCCCCAAACACAAGACTGTAACTGCAAAGACAAGGAGCAGAACCAGAACCAGAACCAGAACCGACGCTTCTTCACTAAAATACTGAACCGTAAAAAGAAACAATCAGATTTTTCATGCAACACTTGCATAGATTTTTTTTTTGTGTTTCTAAATCATGCTGATTTTTTTGGTATTTTATACGTTTTTTTTTTTAATCTTTCAAAATATACAGAACACTAGAAAGCGATTTTTTAGTGTGAGACATGGAAGAAGGGAACCAGACGGTGACGACGCATCATCGTGGATACAACAAAAAGAAGAAGAGATGGTGCAGGGACAGAAGGACACTGTGCCGCGGCTGCTACGGGTCGAGTCCTGCACGACACACTGTACTGTACTGTACATGGAGGAGATGGGCGTGTAGGACTGAACACCTGAGGATCTGCACGATGTCTGGCAGAGATACAAACTTTTTGGGGGGGGGGGTGTGCGAGACTAAGTGTAGAAACTGTGGATGCTACAATCAATAACGTGCTACAGTCATATGACAGGGCGATCGACGCTTTCGGGTCGGAGACACCGGGTCGGTGCTGGAGGTGCAAAGACATGCGAGAGCGTACATTCTCCTGGAGCCTGGACGTGAGGAGGAAATAAGTTAGTGATCCGGTGTAAAAACAAGCAAGACTACGGACGACATTCCGACATTCACGTTCTCTCTGTTGTGTTTTACATTCTCGGATTTTTTTTTCGCAGAGACGCACTGTGACCGTTCACAGAATGACGCGAGTCTTCAGACTTGAAGACACGTGGATGTTTTTCATATCAAACAAACAAACAAAAAGAATCAATAATAGATCGAAGAAGCGATGGAAGAGAACCTGGCGCCCGTTCAGCATATATAAATATATATATATATATATACATTGGAATCAAATGCAGACATTCCTACATGAGTTTTATCTGTAGAGGTCATTCACTTCCTGTTCTGACGTCGTGTGCAAACAAGTCTTAAAGTAATTAAATACTCATGCAACAGTAAAGATATTTAAAAAGTCTTCAGGAGTTTTAAGGCCAGTATATGAGACATCGTACATTAGAGAGAGAGAAACGTTCGGCGAAGCAGCTCAAAGGTTTGAGAGTTAGCGTTCAGCTGGTGGCCTGGAGACGAGCCCTGCAGACTTGACCCCCCCCCCCCCCCCCCCCCTACGAACAGATCAAAATGAAAACTGGGAGATTGTAAATATTAAAACATCTTTTCCGCTTCATGAACTGGGAGACTTTGTAAAAGACAGGAGTTTGGGATTTTGGGGGGGAAGTCTTTCTCATCTCTAAACTTTGTGTTTGGGACCATTTGAGAGTCTGAGGGCTCGGGTGGGCGGGGCCAGGGGTGGGTGGGCGGGGCCTCGTTCCTCAGTAGGTGTCCCTGGGCCAGGGGTGGGTGGGCGGGGCCTCGTTCCTCAGTAGGTGTCCCTGGGCCAGGGGTGGGTGGGCGGGGCCCCGTTCCTCAGTAGGTGTCCCTGGGCCAGGGGCGGCTGCGCTGCCGGTTGTTCCTCTGGTTGTGACCTTGTTGAGCTTCGCGCTGCAGCAGCCGGTCCTGCGCCTCGTGCCCGTTGGCACTGTGGGCGCTGCCCGGGTGCCCACGGCGAGGGGGGTACATGTCCCTGTATGTGCGAGCGTGGCAGGGGGAGGCATACTCATTCTCCTCCTCCTCTTCCTCCTCCTCCTCTTCCTCCTCCTCCTCCTCCTCCTCCTCGACCCCCCTGTGGCGTGGGCTCCCCCTGCGGCCGCGGGACAGGGAGTCGCTGGCCTCGTCGGACGGCATGAGACTGTCCTGCTCCAGCGGGGAGTGGGCCTCCTCGCCAGCCTCCTCCTCCTCCTCCTCGCCCGCCGCCTCACGAGGCTGCGGCTGGTTCTGGTTCTGGTTCTGGAGGAATTCCAGAAGCAGCGGATGGGAGGGGAGGAGTAAAGAGAAAGGAAGAGTCAAACGAAAAACTCGGGACGAGGAGAACATCTCAGAAGTTCTGCTTTAACTTGTTTTCTAGCAGCACGGACACGCGGAGGACAAAACAGAGCCAACGCCGCATCACGAAGGATTTTGAAGGAGAAGGTTTCCAATCGAGGTGAGAACACTCGTGTTTGTGAATAAGATCTGTACGTGCGGCCCGAAGAAGTGTGATCTACGTCTCTTCAAAGTCCTTGTGGTCGCGTGTTCACAGTGTTTCATCTGTGTAGAAACAGATGAACGTTACAGACACCGAACAAAAGGAAGAGGAAGGGAATCTTCTCCTGGACGTTAATGTGATCGTACGAGTGTCGCGGTCTCAGTTTATTGTTCCCGGTGAATATTATTATGTTATTGAAGCAAATGGTCAAAGGCCTTTTAATTAGCTCCGTCATTCAAGGTGAGGGGGGGGGGGCGCCATTCACAAAGAAGCATGCTGGGAAAAAGGAAAAACCAAAGAATCAACGGTGAGACTCTCGTCACACGAACATAATGTCTGTTCAACATTATGGTGATGAATTTAACTCGCTTTGTGAATTTTCTTTTTCTGTGCCGAGATCGGGATGAATGAATAAAAAAGAAGCTGTTATCATTCGCCGCCTCGGCGTCGCCTGCAGGTGCCGGTCGGGCGTGTGAGCGGGTCTGTCGATGGGGTTGAGAGTGCAAATATTTAAAAACCCTACTACTCACCCCATCATTCAATTAATTCCTGTGTTTCAGAAAACTGCGAAAAAAAAAATGTTAAGCGTGGATGAGCGAGAGGACAAACAGGACAACACGGGAGTGAGAGAGTCCGAGATGGGAGGAGCTGGACACTTGACGTACAACATGTTCAAGAAAACACCACTCCTGCTCAGGACAGTATCAAGACAGAGGCTTCTTTGCTTTTCTTCTCTTCCACAGACGAAGAGGAACTCACCTGTAAGCTGGAGACGGCCGAGGGCGGAGTCAGCAGAGTCTGCTCCAGTGAGGGGTTGAGGGGCGTGTTCCCCGGCAGGTGAGTGGCTCGCCAGTAGATGTCCAGGTACTCGGACAAGTGCTCGCAGGCGTCTTCCAGCTGGTTCTCGTCCAGAATGACGTCGAACATGTCCTGCACGTGCACCGGGCAAAAGACAATGACGAAACGATCTCGGTAATCAATCAAAATACAACAAATACACCTCAGACACACTGGCACACTTCTCTCATCACCGGAAGCGTTTCCATTTTCTAAACCAAAGAATTAGAGCAATCACTCAGCAGATTAAACGTGAAACATAATAAACTCACCAAAAAATTGCCAGAAATGTGATGTCATTTGCGTAAAATGAATCTTTAGCATGGCCGTGGCAAAACAGCGCCCCCCTAAGGTGAAGCCCCGTCATTGCGTTTATCTGACATGTACGAAATTTGGATGCTGCATGTATCGTGTCCAGACCTACGAAAAACCCCACGCGGAGCCATGTCCTATAACCAACAGGAAGTCGGAAGTAAACCTTTCACGTCGTCTGACTTTGCTCTGCCTAGTTGTTATAATATGAAACTTCTGTGGACCGTGTATGTAACTTGGCTGTTGCCGTGTCAGGCTGAGGAGGACGGACCCATGGACCCCCTGCCTCCACTCACCGGGGGACACTGAGAGAGTTTGTCTGCGGCCATCAGCTGCACATTCAGGTGTTTGCTCTGAGACTTCCCCCTGGATTTGATCAGCCTCTGGAGAACCTGGGGGGGGGGGGGGGGGTGAAGAGTAAAGCGTGATACAGACGGAGGCGGAGGAGGAGGAGGAGGCCGCCGGTCGCGACCGAGGGGACCTACTGTACCTTTGGCGAGGAGACTTTGACGTAGACGATGATGGGTGCGAGGGAGGTTTTGGCGAGCTGCGCGGGGTGGTTGATGGTGTCCGCGTCCAGAACCACCAGCTGCAGGGTTTTGGCGAGTTCGAATATCCTCTCGATCTCACTCTGGACCTCCGCTGCACAGAGACGACATACGTGTAGACATTTAGTCTCGGCAGGTATCACGGTGTTTACCTGTGTTTGAACTTCTATTAGGGCTGAACAACTGTGTGTCTAGTTTGTGGCTTTTCATATTTTTAAACAACTCAAGTTATGAGAAGACGTGAGAAACACTGAAGTTTCAAGTTTTTTTCCGATGGAAAAAAAATTATACATTTATTTCTTGTTACAAAATGGAACCTTGCCAACAGACATCATACAATGTGTATACCCTGTTGAAGTTGGTAAGAAAACATGGATATTATAGTGAAGTGGTGTAGTAGTGTAGGATTGTAATGGTGTAGTATTGTAGTGGTGTAGTATTGTAGTGGTGTAGTACTGCAGCGGTGTAGTAGTGTGATGGTGTATTAGTATAGCAGTGTAGTGGTGTAGTAGTGCAGTAGTCTAGTACTGTAGAAGTGTAGTGGCATAGTACTGTAGTGGTGTAGTACTGTAGCAGTGTAGTAGAGTGGTGGTGTATTAGTATAATAGAGGTGTAGTAGTGTGGTAGTGTAGTAGTGTGATGGTGTATCAGTATAGTAGTATAGTGGTATAGCGGTGTAGTAGTGGAGTGGTGTAGTAGTATATCGATGTAGTGTTGTATTAGCATAGCGGTATAGTATCGGCGGTGTAGTGGTGTATTAGAATAGCGGTGTAGTATCTGCGGTTTAGTGGTGTATTAGTATAGCGGTGTAGTATCGGCGGTGTAGTGTATTAGTATAGCGGTGTAGTGTATTAGTATAGCGGTGTAGTATCGGCCGTGTAGTGCTGTATTAGTATAGCGGTGTAGTATCGGCGGTGTAGTGGTGTATTAGTATAGCGATGTAGTATCGGCGGTGTAGTGGTGTATTAGTATAGCGGTGTAGTATCGGCGGTGTAGTGGTGTATTAGAATAGCGGTGTAGTATCGGCTGTTTAGTGGTGTATTAGTATAGCGGTGTAGTATCGGCGGTGTAGTGGTGTATTAGTATAGCCGTGTAGTATCGGCGGTGTATTGGTGTATTAGTATTGCGGTGTAGTATCGGAGGTGTCTTGTTGTATTAGTATAGCGGTGTAGTATCGGCGGTGTATTGGTGTATTGGTGTATTAGTATTGCGGTGTAGTATCGGAGGTGTCTTGTTGTATTAGTATAGCGGTGTAGTATCGGAGGTGTCTTGTTGTATTAGTATAGCGGTGTAGTATCGGCGGTGTAGTGGTGTATTAGAATAGCGGTGTAGTATCGGCGGTGTAGTGGTGTATTAGTATAGCCGTGTAGTATCGGCGGTGTATTGGTGTATTAGTATTGCGGTGTAGTATCGGAGGTGTCTTGTTGTATTTGTATAGCGGTGTAGTATCGGCAGTGTAGTGGTGTATTAGTATAGCGGTGTAGTATCGGCGGTGTAGTGGTGTATTAGTATAGCAGTGTAGTATCGGTGTGGTGTTGTTACCGAGGCTGGAGCGAGTGTTGGATCTCTCCATGATGGGTCTTTTGTTGAGGACCGATCTCTTGGCTAACGACAGGTCGGCAGTAACTCGGGTGATTGAGATTCTACAAACAAAGTCAGAAAATATTCAGCGAAACATTTTAGATCCGATTCACTTAAGGCTCGACTTCACACGACTACAGCAGTTATTCTGTTCTTATTGCTGACCTCCCATCGAATCTGTGCTTCAGGAAGTCGAACAGGGCTTTCTGCATCATGTCCGTCACCTGGGAGGAAACATGAGAGAGAGTTTGTTTAGAAAAAAAGGCAGAACAACAAAATCATAAAAATCACTGTTGATTTGATTTGATATTTTCTGTAACTTAAAACGCTTTGCACATCACATCACACGTGGGTCTGCATAAAGATCAAGGAAACATGGTTCCAAATCAGCTTTTTCTGTCACATGACACAGTCGGGCAATATAAAGTTGATTCTGATTCACAAGGTGAATTCAGACGGAGTGTGGTTGTTCTCCGGCTGCCGGAGGACACACGGGGAGAGAATGACCTCGTAGCCCTTCAGCGACGGTCCCACGAGCACCACCGGCCTCATGGACGGCACCACGTCGTAGGGCGGGACGTGCTCCTGCCACAAATAGAGGAGGACAACGGGACGACAGGACAGAGAGAACATGGGGTGAGAAACGATGGGGGTTGGGTTTGAATGTTGAAAAAATAATAATCAATCTGCAGAATCCACCAAATGAATATAAAGACTTTTAAAGACCATTTATTTAATCCTAAATAAAATGAAATATGAAACATTTTTTTATATCTTTTACACATTTATTAATTCTCAATAACGAGTGGGGATAATAAGACCTACAACTATTTATCAAGTACGTGAAGATATTTTGTATCGCATGTTTGTCATAATTTTCCAGCTGTGATTTAATAAATAGTCTTAGTGATATAATTGATCTATTATCATGACCAAGATAAGAGTCAGAGAACTGAGGGAGGAATTAATAAACTGAAAATCATTGATAAGTTAGTTTTTCTAATAAAAAAATAACAACAAGTTTGATATTTAAATATTTCTAAGTCCCTTTTGTTGATGGAACTGAATTCAGTGGGGAGACTTTTCCCTGCAGGGTCAGAATGTGAACACGACGAGACACACCTACCTGTTTCTGCTTCTGTTTGGCTTGTGAAGACAAGAACACAGTCAACAGTCAGCGGAGGGAGACGGACCGACGGAGGATCAGCACAAGTCAAAGTCTGAGTCTGTTCTACGGCCGACGAGCCAGAGAGGCGAAGCTACTCACATTCCCCCGCGGACGGCGGCGTGGTCCTCCAGCCGCCCGTCACCATGTCGCCCAGACTGGAGGAATTTCCTCCCGTTTTCCTGCAACGACACAAACATCACACCGTCAACGCGCCGCGCGCCGGGGGACGGGGACGGATCGGAGGACGTCGTGGACGAACGCGAGGCGCCGACCTCTGCTTCTGCTCCTGCTTCAGCCTCATGGCCTCCAGTCGCAGGGGGCTGGGGATGAAGCTGATGTCCGCCCCCTCTTTGACCAGGCGGCCGATCCACCAGTCATTGTTGTGCTTCTGTTGGGTTCAAGTGCAACAGCGGCGCCGCGTCACATACATGTGCTCTGGGGTCGTTTTTGTGGTTTTTTTCTAAACGTGGAAGAGAAAGCGGAGAGTCACTCACTTCTTTGATGTGCAGAAAGTCTTTGGCGTCGAAGTTGACCGCGGCTCCTTGGACGGGACAGTCCTCGTCCAGCGCGCCGCAGTAACTCACGTTCGTCTTCACGGCGAACGCCACGGGTTTGGACTGAGGCGGCGACAGAGGAGGAAGATCTACGGGTCAGTGACGGAAACGACGGATCGAAACTCCAACTGAATCGACTTTCGGACATGGTGAGTCGCGAAATCTGGTGACTCAGCCTTTTGAGATGCAGAGATGCATCGGTACCACTTTTCACTTCAGGCCAGGTACAAGTACACACATCTGGGTTCTTGGCTTTAGACTCTATCTCAGCGACTACAAGGTCCACGTGAAAACTCTCGGTCTCTACATTAAGACAACACAAGATAAGATGGTCCTTCATTCGCCACACGACGGGGACGAATGAAGGACCATCTCCATCAGATACTCATAGTTTGCTCTACTTCTTTTCATCCTCGCTTACGTTAACAAACTGCTGATGGTTTCTTCTTCTTCTTCTTCTTCGAGTTTAATTTAACACCGGGACCTTTTAAACTGACGTCGGCAACCACTTGTTCAGGATATTGTAACAGTGAATTCCTGCTGGGTCTCGTTCTCTGGGCCGAAGGTAACGGGACAGTTCTGACTAAGACTGTAATATCAATTTCATTTCTCTCAGCCGCCCACATAACTCCACAATGACTTGTTTAGGATTCAAAATTCAAAGCTTAAGACTTGACCTGGGACCTTTGGTCTAGATTTGGAGGGGGGGGGGTCTTTCTTTTTTCCACCACTACACTTCCTGGATGAACACACGTGGCTCCAGACGTCACCTGCTCATATTTTTAGAGCCCGACCAATATGGATTTTAGATTTTTTTTGGGACTGCAAGATTTCCGATAACAATACATCGGCTGATATATATATATATATATTATTATATATGATTCCTAATATTAAGTTATCAAATCTTTATGATAAAGAAATGTAATTCAGGCTTTATATTTTACAGTTCAACCGTAAACTTGATCATCAATAACTATAAATAAAAAGAAAACACAAATACAACCAAATATATATATATATATATATATATATATATATATATATATATATATATATGTATATATATATATCACTTGAATTAAGAAAAGAAAATGTTACCAAACTAAATGCAATAAAAGATTTGACCGATATGTCTGTGAAAGGCCAATATCGGACCATATTATCGGCACGACCGGTTTATCGGTCGGCCCCTTGACACATTTCCAACCCGTGGATCAGTGGGATCACGGCAGGACGCCTGTGCGTCGAGGAATCCGCCGACGCACCTTGGCTCGGTCGAGCTGCAGCTGAGCCTGGCGCTCGGCTTCACGCCGATACGCCTCGCGGTCCTCCTCCGCTGACAGGTCTGAATCCGACGGTCTACTGGTGTACGAATCGGCCGACCCCTGTCGGGACAGAGACACACGGGGACAGACGTGGGGCCGGTTATTGTCTTTTGATTGTTTTGTTTTTTTTAAATGTGTGAATTGATAATTCCAGTGTTACAGTGAGGTGAAATAACGCAGATCTGCCGTTTATGCGTCTCATGTGTTTCCTGTTCCTGCGGTCTGGTTGTGTGCAGGTGTGTGTGTGTGTGTGTGTGTGTGTGTGTGTGTGTGCATCATGCTGATGTGTGTGTATCCACGTCACAATGCGCTGCTCTCCCACACCAGCCATCTTCTGGAAAAACCCAAATATAGCTACAAAGACGGCAACTGCTTCCTCTTCTCTGCTGCTTGGCCCCGGTCCACTCCATCATCCCCCACAGTGCAGCACACACACATCTCCCCCCCCCAGTTTATTCTCCAAGGACGTCGCCTCATTAGCAAAATATATACGCCGGTTATCATTTTTCATTGCAAGCGGTTTAAGGACACGACGGTCAGCACATTGTGCTGAGAGCGAAAAGATAAAGTTTAACACAGACGGCGGCAGTAAAAAAGGTACGAATCGCTCGACAGCTGTGAGAAGACTCCTGCGCATCAGGTAGTTTATTGACTAATAACTCTTATTGATAATCATAAAAAACAAAAAGCCAAATTCTCTGGTTCCAGCTTCTTACATGGGAGTGTTGTTCACGCTTTTCTAGATAATTAGCAGATAATTATAAAAGAGAATATCTCTATATTAAAAAGAAACAAACAAGACATTTAAAAATGACAACTCAATTCCGAGTTGGACTTTGATCAATAAATAAAGTATCGGATGCAGCTGTATTTTATGGTCATTCACACAAAGAGAGAAATGGAAGGAAATGAAGTGGTGTTCTAGATTCTATTTGGGTACTGTGTGTGTGTGTGTGTGTGTGTGTGTGTGTGTGTGTGTGTGTGTTTCCCTCCTATATTTGGCTTCGTTGCAGGAACTCAGTCCTGATTCTGTCAGTAAAGAAAACCCGCTGCAGCAAAACACGAAAACACCTCAGAGACACGAGGCAGCGGAGACAGAAGTGACAAATTAACAATGACGAATGAATGAAAACGATCAGATTTAAAAACTGCAGTTTTCATCGTTACATTAATACGCTGAGACACGCTGAAAACATATTCCTGCAAATGAAGCAAGAACGTTAAGAAACAGAACGTGATTCAGTTTTCACTTCGTCCTCCCGAGTGCGCGGACTCTCGTCCTGGTCGTACAGACGGATCCTCTGGAGGAGACATTAGCAGCAGCACAACACAAATACACAAATACACAAATACACAAATACACAAATACACACTTCCTCAGCACTTCAGAATGCATATGTATAATATAACATATAAACCCAGAAGAAGCAGCGAGCGGAACAGCTCCTCATGATTCTGTTCTGTGTGTGAGTGTGTGTGTGTGTGTGTGTGTGTGTGTGTGTGTGTGTGTGTCTGTCTGTCTACGTTAGATAACTAGAACTGATTCTTTAGCAGCTCTGCAAAGCAACACTGCACCAGTGTCAGAGCGGCACCGAGAGAAGTAGAGGAGGATGAGGAAGAGATAGATAGATGGATGGAACGGATATATAGATAGATAGTTAGATGGATAGATAGAAATATAGAAAGATAGATAGATAGATAGTTAGATGGATAGATAGAAATATAGAAAGAAAGGTGGATGGATAGATAGATGGATGGATAGATAGAAATATAGAAAGATAGATAGATAGATAGATAGATAGATAGATAGATAGATAGATAGATGGATGGATAGAAATATAGAAAGAAAGGTGGATAGATAGAAAGGTGGATGGATAGATAGATGGATAGATAGATAGATAGATGGATAGAGAGAGAGAGAGAGAGAGAGAGAGAGAGAGAGAGGGGGGTGAATATTGTTGACACGATATCCTGAAAAGCAGAAGGATGTTCTCCGAAGGACGGAGGGTGAGACCGAGTGACGGACGGTTGGAGACGAGAGACGTAGCCGCGGTTTTATTTTGACGAGATAAAACACGGGGCCGATCTCCAGAGGGAGACGAGATTAGAACATAAGAAAACGCTACGAAGGCCTGAGAGCGGAGCGAGACCCAGATACCTCATCGTCATCGCAGAGAGAAGAGACGAGGGGGGGGGACACAAAGACCACCGGAGACACAAAGACAAGCAGAGAGAGAGACTCGTACCTGGCTGAGGTCGGATACAGATATGAATCTGAGTCTCCTTCACACACACACACACACACAAACACACACACGCAGGTAATACAGTGGACTATAGATATGGCTGTGGGGGCATTATGTCAGAGAGCTGTTTTAATCACGTCAGGACACAGAGAAGCTGCCTGGGCTGCGGGCGACACTCATTATGAATGCTTTGAACGTAACTCTCTGACCTGACAAATCCTCCCAACACCCCGGGTGGTACCTGCAGAACCTGCAGAACCAGCAGAACCTGCAGAACCTGCAGAACCAGCAGAACCTGCAGAACCAGCAGAACCAGCAGAACCAGCAGAACCAGCAGAACCAGCAGAACCTGCAGAACCAGCTGCACGTTCTGCAGGTTCTGCAGTGCAGAGCGGAGTCATCTCCACCGTCTGGTCTGAGGATGTCTTTACGTCCTCCTCTGGGAGCTAAATTTAAACTCCTGTTCCTTCCCCATATTCTGCTCCTGTGATTATTCTTCACGCGCTGCAGCGCTGATGAACCTCGAGTCCGCCGGGAGGCGCCGACAAAGGGGAAGTGTGTCATCCAGCGAAAACCCGCAGTCCCGGGTCAGAACGGCAGGGGATTTTTTCTACACACTCATATGTTATTCAGTCATTTTAAATTCAAATGTGTTCCCCTTTTTTTCTTTTTTTTAAATGTGTTTCGCCAGAGGCTCTGCTCTTAGATCCAAGGTTACTTAGCTGGTGAGCCAGCGAGAGTATAAGAAGACTGTATGTAAAAAAAAAATGGACGTAGTCGCCGGGTCCGGAGAGCGAAGCCAGTGCTGGAGTGTGTGAAAGCCTGTGTTCTCTGCACTGACCAGCAGGGGGCGACTCTATGGGAAAGTGACTCTCACTTGATTCATAACGTCAGAAAAACATCCTGAGTTCATGGTTCAATCTCTAGTTTCAAGTGTTCTTCAACACATTATTTTCAATAATCAGCAACTATTTTGATAATGGATTAATCGGTTCAGCTTCTTACATGTGAATATGTTCTGGTGTCTTCGCTCCTCGGTGACAGTAAACTGAATATCTTTGGTGTTTGGACAAAACAAAACATCAAGTCATCTTGGACTAATCGAGAAAATAATCGACAGATTAATCGATAATAAAAGATAATCGTTGGTCGAAGCCGTAGTCCATTTACAGGCAAATGGACCATAAGGCTCCGTATGAATTAGAGCGTGGATCCGGTGTGATTGACAGCTGGTACCGTCCAATCGGTCAGTCTGTGCGACTTTATCCGTACAAACGACTCCTTTCACTTTACAATTGATTCATAGATAATATAAAAAATATTGATTATTGTAGCTACGAATTGAATTAAAATGTTTTGTAAACTGTGATAGAAATAAGCTTTTTTAAATTTTTGAATATTGATCCTTTAAGAAATGTGTTTTTTCTTACAGCTGTAATCAGAGTCACGGTGGGACGACGTGACGCTCGAGCCACACGGTGTGAATGTACTGAAGGTGAGTCGCTGGTTTTGCTGTCATGTCGCTTCCTCACTCTCTTTCCCACAATGCCCCTCTTCTCTGTCCCTGTCCTAGAGGACATTTTTTAAATAAATGAGCCAATGACGGCGCTAAATTAATAAACTAATACACCAATTAATACAACTCGTTCTTTGGAGAGCATGAATGTTTCTACAAAATGTCATGGGAATAAATCCAACTGTCATTTCAGTCTGGACTGTAAAATAAAGATGGACAACATGACAAACTCCCTATAAAGTGAAGCCAAATCATCGCGATCGCCCCCTGGTGGCTGGCTGCAGTACAGGTCATAAGCCCCGCCCCCTCCACGTTAGCAGATAGAACATGGACCAAAATAAAAGTATCAAAGTAGACATTAAGTAAATGTTTCCAAAGATTGTTTCTGTCATTTGACATCGTTC